>NW_019943950.1:20212-31399 GCF_002910315.2 Salvelinus sp. IW2-2015
CTACCGGATGAGCTAAATCACTTCTATGCTCGCTTCGAGGCAAGCAACACTGAGGCATGCATGAGAGCATCATCTGTTCTAGACGACTGTGTCATCACGCTCTCCGTAGCCGACGTGAGTAAGACCTTTAAACAGGTCAACATACACAAGGCTGCGGGGCCAGACGGATTACCAGGACGTGTACTGCGAGCATGCTCTAACCAACTGGCAGGTGTCTTCACTTACKTWTTCAACAGGTCCCTGATTGAGTCTGTAATACCAACATGTTTCAAGCAGACCACCATAGTCCCTGTGCCCAAGAACACAAAGGCAACCTGCCTAAATGACTACAGACCCGTAAGCACTCACGTCCGTAGCCATGAAGTGCTTTGAAAGGTTGGTAATGGCTCACATCAACACCATTGTCCCAGAAACCCTAGACCCATTCCAATTTGCATACCACCCAAACAGATCCACAGATGATGCAATCTCTATTGCACTCCACACTGCCCTTTCCCACCTGGACAAAAGGAACACTTATGTGAGAATGCTATTCATTGACTACAACTCAGCGTTCAACACCATAGTACCCTCAAAGCTCATCACTAAGCTAAGGATCCTGGGACTAAACACCTCCCTCTGCAACTGGATCCTGGACTTCCTGAGGTGCCGCCCCCAGGTGGTGAGGGTAGGTAGCAACACATCTGCCATGCTGATCCTCAACACTGGAGCTCCCCAGGGGTGCGTGCTCAGTCCCCTCCTGTACTCCCTGTTCACCCATGACTGCATGGCCAGGCACGACTCCAACACCATCATTAAGTTTGCAGACGACACAACAGTGGTAGACCTGATCACCGACAACGACGAGACAGCCTATAGGGAGGAGGTCAGAGACCTGGCCGGGTGGTGCCAGAATAACAACCTATCCCTCAACATAACCAAGACGGGATACACATGGTTTTCACCGTCCAATGACATGCTTACCTGCAGGTTCTCTCTCGTCAATACAACAACAATAAGAACTAATAAAAGATACGAATATGAACATAAAGTAAATGGCTCAGTAGAATAGATTAAGTATAAATACAGGAAGGCACAATATATATATTTTTAAATACTTTTTATTTATTGTTTAAAACCACAACATCTCCTGGTGTTGTGTTGGCATCTTGGCATCCCCTATCTACACCTGTTGGTTACATCTCCTGGTGTTGTGTTGGCATCCTGGCATCCCCTATCTACACCTGTTGGTTACATCTCCTGGTGTTGTGTTGGCCTCCTGGCATCCCCTATCTACACCTGTTGGTTACATCTCCTGGTGTTGTGTTGGCATCCTGGCATCCCCTATTGACATTATGTTTTCACCATATATTGTGCATGGCACACACACAGACACACAGACAGACAGACAGACAGACAGACAGACAGACAGACAGACAGGCAGGCAGGCAGGCAGGCAGGCAGGCAGGCAGGCAGGCCAAGCTCCAGACCCTATCTTCCACCAGGACATTAGTACAGTGAGTCACACCTGGGTTCAAATACTATTTGAAATAATTTGAAATACTTTATATAGCTTGATTGAACTAGCATGGCTTAATGGACCAATAACATAACTCAAAACCCGCCTATCTGGCATTCCAGGCAGGCTAGAGCTCAAAGTATTTAAATCATTTGTTGCCATGGTACCGTGGTTAGGGTTGTGACAGTCATGGAATTTTGGATGATGGTTATTGATCGAGTCACATGACCGCGTTCACCGGTATAATGGTTTAATTGTTCCGTTTAAAAAACAAACACATTTTCTCCTCCTGACTGCAGGTGCTGCTGCTGCAGGGAGCGGGGTGTTGTCTCGGCAACTGAAGACTCATTTGCTACAACACCTTGCTTGTTTCAGCCATGAGCAACACAGTTTCATCACGTTTAGTCCGAGGGCCACCCACCAAAAAAGGCTTCAGAAAAGGTGTTTCGTGACCCAGGAAACGGTACCGCAGCGTTTCAACACCATTTCGTAGATCATTTTATGAACATGTAAAATTTGCACATTAATTAAATATTATAAATCAAAAGTAAAATGTAGAAATTATAGCTAATTTGAGATAATTTTCCCTAGCAACATTATGAGGCCGCCAACTTATATCTTGGTTACAATTGTTACACACTTTCTATTGTTCATGCTTGCAAAAAGCAACATACAGTGGGGAGAACAAGTATTTGATACACTGCCGATTTTGCAGGTTTTCCTACTTACAAAGCATGTAGAGGTCTGTAATTTTTATCATAGGTACACTTCAACTGTGACAGAGGAGGAGTAATCCAATCATGTATTACGGGCGGATCGGGAGAAGGGGGGTACAAGCAGACAGGGGGTAGAGGAAAATAGAACAAGGGGAAGTGAAGAGGAGGACAGAAAACCCTTTTCACACGAATACAGCAGGCAGGGGAAGAATGGAGACACTGAGTCACGTGTTAGGTTTATGCAGGATATGAAGATGGTAGGAAACAGGTATCGAGGCATGAAGCTTTGGACTCTGATATGTAATCTGATATGACTGTGTCGCTGATAACTGGCTGTGAATCTTGCGGAACACACGCGCACTAAGTACGATACAGTTACAATACATCCAGTACAACAGTACGACAGCAACTAACAGTAAATACAACCATAAATACAGTTACAAACAGTTACTTAACCGTAAATACAACCAGACATACAGTAATACAACCAGTTACATAACGAGTCATACAACAGTAAACGACAGTTAAAACACCAGTAAACTAACAGTAAAATACAACCAGTTACATACCAAGTAATACATACAGTACATACAGTAAAATACAACCAGTACATACAAGTACTAACAGTAATAATACCCCAAAAACGAACAGTAACTAACAGTAATACAACCATTAATAGTACATAACAGTACGAACTAAGGAATTGTCTGGTACACTAAACAGAAATACAACCTCCAGTAATCAGTAAAACAACAGTGGAACATAAATACAACCAGTACATTGCCAGTACAAACATGAAAAACAAAATATACATGCAGTAAATACAGCCAGTATATGAACGATGGTAAGAAATTACAACCAGTACATACAGTACAATACAACCAGTACATACAGTACTAACAGTAAATACAACCAGTAGCATACAAGTAAATACAACCAGTACAGACAGTTAAATACAAACAGTACATACAGTAACGACAGTAAATACAAACAGTACATACAGTACTAACAGAATACAACCAAGTAGTACTACAGTTACGACCAGTACGATCCAGTAATTACAACCCAGTACATACCAGTTACTAACCAAGTTTAAAAAAATTTAAATAAAACAACCAGTACATACAGTACGAACGCACTAACAGTAAATACAACCCAGTACTACAGTTACTGACAGTAAATACAACCAGTACATACGTAATACAACCAGCACATACAGTACGAAGCAAGTAAATACAACCAGTACATGCATACAACAGTAAATACATACAGTACTGAAGTAAAATACAAACAGCACACAATACATTCAACCATACCATATCAAGACTACCAGTAAATGCAACCAGTACATGCAGTGTTACAACATAAATACAACAGTACTACCCGTAAATACATACATAAAATACAACTGTACATGCAGTAAGATACACCAGTAATACAGTAGAGACAGTAACATCAACCAGTACATGACAGGCAAATACAAACCAGTTAATTCCAGTACTATACCACCACTAATACAACCAGTAATACCAGTAAATTACAACCAGTACATACAGCAAATAACAAACACAGTAACATACAGCGACAGTAAGTACAAACCAGACTACTTTATACATAACGTAACCCAGTATATACCAGTGTAAATCAACCAGTGAACACAAGTAAATACAAACAGTACATACAGTACTAACAGTAAAAAAGACAAACCAGTTACATACAGTAAATACAAACAGTACGATACCAGTACTAACAGTAAATACAACCCAGTGCTAACATAAGATACAACCAGTACATTACAGTACATTGACAGTAAACTACCAACCGTACATACAGTACTAACAGTAAATACATACAGTACGAACAATTAAATACATACAGTACGACAGTAAATACATTACAGTCGACGTAAATTATCCTATAAAAAATACAGTACAGAACAGTACATACATGCAACATATACATTACAGTGTACATACAGTACCAGTAAATACACACGGTACATGACAGTAAAATGCTCAGTAATATTCATAAAATACATACATAAACACACAGTACAGACAGTAAATACACACTGGTACATACAGTATGCAGTATATACATTACAGTACAACATTGAATACAGTATATACAGTTACAGTTAAATTTACAGGTAAGTATTATACACCACGTGCAACAGATTATACAGTAAATTATCGTATATATTAACAGCATAACTACAGTATAACAGTAAATATACACAGTACCATACAGTATTACTAGTATACCACACGTTATACAGGTAATACACACGTACATAAACTAGAAATTGTCCTGGTTTTTGAAAAGAAAAGCAATTTTGTCCGTTAAAAAATCATCAAATGACGCAAAAATACCAGTTGTAGACTTGTTTATGTTGTAAATGACTATTGGAGTTAGATAACGAATATCGTAATTAGGCGTACAGCGGCCCTTTATCAGCAAAGTGCACGTTGTTGTAGCTAATCCAAGTTACCAATTTTAAAAGGCTAATTGACATAGAAAAACCCTTTTGCAATTATGTTAGCACAGCGAAATGTTGTTCTATTAAAGAAGCAAAAAAAACGGCCTTACTAGAGAGTATCTGGCATGAAAGCTCATTATCCATGCGAAAATTGCCAAGAAATCCGGAAGATCTCGTACAAATGCGTGACACTCCGTGCTTCACAAAAGCGGCAGACTGGCCTCTTGAACCAGAATAGAAAGAGGAGTGGGAGACCTGCACAACGAGCAAAGAGGACAAGTACTATTAGAGTGTCTAGTTGGAGAAACAACGCTCTCAAAGTCCAGAAATCCCCCCACCTACGCGTCGCTCCCGCTCGGCCTACCGTGCGCGGGGTCGCGGCAACTCCTCCCTCGCCCCCTCCCGCGCTGCCCTGCCTGGCCCTCCTGGCGGTCCCCCGCCTCCGCCGTCCTCACTACTCGCCCGCGCCTACGCCCCGCTCAGTGCCTGGCCTGGCCCCCTTCTTCACAACCTCCCCCGCTGCCCGTGCGCCCATGCATCTCCCACACGTCACCGGCAAGCCCAGCGCTTAGCTTTTTACCCACCAGCATCAAGAATCCACCCGCGGCACACGCATCTGTGGTACGAACCGTTCATGGGCCCAGCCCTTCGGGATTAAACCAGATATCGACGTACCCTGCACCCCCGACACCCCGCAAAGCGCCCCAACCCCCCCCAAAACACCCCCCCACGGCAGTCTCCGAAGGAAGCAAGAACATCGGTGAGTGAGTGAGATGCAGAAAAAAAAAAAAAAAAATAAGATGCTGGAGAGTGTGTTGTTCTTTTTTGACGCCATCGTCATCAGTCCATGGTGAGGAGGGCCATGTGATGGTTCTGAGCTCTTGGTCTTTGGTGTAAAAGTGGGGGAGATTTGTACAGGTAAAGATCTTGAGAGAAGAGGGCTGTCACTTCATTTTGACAACGCCCAGTCACTGGTATGTCTGTCTATAATGGGTGCCAGCACAGTCACCGGAAATCTCAAACCCTATTGACTGTTGTGGAGGCAGCTTGACCTGTGGTTTACGTAAAGAAGTGCCATCAAGCCAACGTCCAACTTGTGGGAGCTGCTTCAGGAAGCTTGTAGCGGGGAATCTCTTCAGATACACAAACAAATTGACAACTACAATGCCAAAGGTCCGCCAAGGACCTGTTAATTGCTTGGCAAACATGTTGCATAATTCTTTAACGAAGAAAATTTGAAGGACAAAATTATTATTTCAATTAAACATTATTATAACCTCGTCAAACGTCTTGACAATATTTCCTTCTATTTGCATCTCATTTCATGTTGTTTTCAGGAAAACAAGACATTTCTAAGTGACCCCAAAACTTTGACGTGTTACATTCAGACATAAATACATTAGAAAACAGTATTTATACATACCAGTAAAACATACACACATTACAATACAGGTAAAACCATACAGTACATTTGGAGTACATAATACAGTAAATACATACACACATACGAGTAAAACAAATACAGGTAAAAACTACAACATATAGTTACACACATACAGAAATACATACAGAACCAGTCCATACATAATACGCGCGCAGCGCGTGTGTGTGTGTGTTGTGGGTGTTGTGCTATCCGAATCCAGAATGTGTAGTGCGTGTGTCCACCTGTGTGTCTGTGTGTGTTGTGTGTGTGTTCAAAGTGTGTTGTGTGTTGTGTGTGTTTTTGCGGTGTTGTGCAGTTGTGTGTGTGTGGGTGTGTGTGTGTGATGTCGTGGTTCCCTGCTCTTTCAAGATGCATTGCATAAAATGACAATCAATGTTGCCAAAGCGATAGAATATTATAATTTATTGAAATTTAAAGTATACACAAAACAACACTATCTCTCTCTTGTCTCTATGTCTTCTCTTTGTACAGGCATGTCTCTCTCCTGTCTCCTGGTCCTCTTATGTCCTCTCTGTCTCTTCTCTCGTGTAGCATGTCTCTCTCTCTGTCTCTCTCTATGTTCCTATGTCCTCGGTCCCTCTCTCTTTTGATTACATGCCTCTCTCTCTTGTCCTTGGTCCTTCTCCTCCTCTTGTTAGAGCCCTCGCCTCTCGTCTCTCTCTTGTAGCATGTCTCTCTCTCTCTGTCCTCTCTCTGTAGCTGTCTCTCTCGTCCTGTCTCCTCTCCTGCTCTCTCCCTCGTTAGCATGCTCTCTCTCTCGCTCTCTCTGCTAGCAATGGGTCTCTCTCTCTCTGTCTCTCTTCTCGCTGTAGGCATGCCTCTCTTTCTCTTCTCGTGATAGCATCTCTCTCTTCTCTGTCTCTCCTGTAGCAGTGCCTCTCTTTCTCGCTCTTGTATTCTTTTAGCATGTCTCTCTCTCTGTCTCTCTCAATGTTAGCATGCGCTCTCTCTCCGTCTCCTTCTGTTAGCATTCGTCTCTCTCCTATATCTCTCTCTGCTAAAAGCATGTCTCTCTCTCTGTCTCTCTTCTCTGTAGCATGTCTCTCTCTCATGTCTCTCTTGTCTCCTCTATCATTAATAGCATGTCTCTCTCTCTGTCTCTCTCTGTAGCATGTCTCTCTCTCTGTCTCTCTCTCTGTAGCATGCCTCTGTTTCTCCGTCTCCCTCTCTCTGTAGGCGATCGTCTCTCTCTTGTCTCTCTGTCGCTCTCTCTGTAGCATGTCTCTCTCTCTGTCTCTCTCTGTAGCATCTCTCTCTCTCTGTCCTCTCCTCCAGCATGCCTCTGTTTCTGTCTCTCTTCTTCTTGTAGCCGCATGCCTCTCTCTACTCTCTATGTCTCTCTCTGTAGCCTGCCTCTCTCTCTGTCTCTCGGTCTCTCTCTGTAGCATGCCTCTCTCGCAGTATGTCTCTCATGATTGTCTCCTCTCTGAAGCAATGCACTACTCATAGTGTCTCGCACGTCGCTCTCTCTTCTCTCTGATCCATCTCTCTATAGCATGCCTCTCTCTCGTCCTCCATGTCTCTCTCTGTAGCATGCCTCTCTCTCTGTCTCCATGTCTCTCTCTTCTCTGTTCTCATCTTGTCTCTTCCTGCAGCATGGCCTCTATCATCTTCTGCCTCTGTGTCTCCTCATTTTTCTTCAACCTGGTTCCCTTTTCTTTGTGGCCAACAACGTCACAAATCTGCTGCTTGTGATTCACACTTGTATTTCACCCAGATAGATATATGGAAGTTTATTTAAAAAATGGAAAATTGCTATATACGAATTCATTGCTGGGGCTCGTGTAATCTGAAGAAAATGATCTCCTCTTAATATGGTCAATACATTTGCAGCCAGGTTTAGGAAAAGTGGCAGCCTCAGTTTCCACCTCATTTTGATGGGCAGCGTGCACATAGCCTGGCTTCTCCTTGAGAGGCCAGGTCTGCCTACGGTGCTTTTCTCTCTCTGTTCTCGGTGTCTTCTCTCTACAGGCATGCCTATCTTCTGCCATGTCTGTGTGTCCTGCAAAGTAGCCTTAACATCCCCGCTGTCCTGTCTGTGTCTCTGCCAGTGCATCCTCTCCTCTTATCAGTAACCAAGGTCTGTTCATTTGTCTTCATGTAGCTTCTGTTGCCCCCTGCTCCCTCCGGACCCTCCCCGAAAAAAACTATATGTCTCCCTAATTCACTTTTCCTTTCCCCTTTTCTCATCTCTTTCTCGCTAACTCTCTTTATTCACCCTCTCTCTCTCTCTCTCTCCTCTTCTCTCTCTCTCTCTCTCTCTCTCTCGCCCTCTCTCTCTCCTCTCTCTCTCTCTCTCTCTCTCTCTCTCTCTCTCTTCTCTCTCTCTCCTCCTCTCTCTCTCGCTCTCTCTCCTCTCTCTCTCTCTCTCTCTCTCTCTCTCTCGCTCTCTCTGTTCTCTCTCCCTCTCTCTCTCCCTCCATCTTCTCGTTCTCGTTCAATCATCTCTCTCTCTCTCCCTCTCTCTCTCTTCCTCTCTCTCCTCTCTCTCTCTCTCTCTCTCTCCCTCTCTCTCGTCTGGTCTTTCTCTCCCTCTCTCTTGTCTGTCTTTACTTCTCCATCTCCATCTCTCTTCTCTTCATCATCATTCTCTCTCTCTCTCTCTCTTTCTCTCTCTCTCTCTCTTCTCTCTCTCTCTTCTCTCTCTCAAATGTCAAATTCAAGCTGCTTTATTGGCATGAACATTGTGTCAATATTGCCAAAGCAACAATGTATACAATAACATCTGAAACAATTAGAAACAATGACAAATAATTAATATAGCATGCGAGTAAATTAATAATGGACAAAATTAAATAGATAAAAATAGGTCACAATAAAATCGGTAAACAGTCAATAGTCGAATGGTAATGGAAGTGTAAATCTCTCTCCGTCTCTCTTCTCTCTCTCTCTCTCCTCTCTCTCTCTCTCTCTCTCTCTCTCTTCCTCTCTCTCTCTCTCTCTCTCTCTCTCTCTCTCTCTCTCTCTCTCTCTCTCTCTCTCTCTTCTCTCTCTCTCTCCTCTCTCTCCTCTCTTTCTCTCTCTCTCTCCTCTCTCCCTCTCTCTCTCCTCTCTCTTAATCTCGCCTCCATCTCCTTTATGATGGATTAATTATGATTATGTGAAGGTAGAATATTGCATTGTCAGAAACAATGACAAGCTATGTCTACTAAACAGGTATTGTGTATTGATCTAGACCTGAACATAATATTAGGGTTACAAGGAAATTACCACCGGTTAGGGCTGCAACAATTACTGTAATCATCAAGGTAACAAAGGTTCAGGATGAAGACCGCCGTGAAAACAAAATAACCGTCATAACGAAACAACGGGCTGAAACGGGACGACCGCATTTCATGCGGTTGCAGTCCCGTTTTCTGCGGCGGTAACATGAGACTCCTCACAACGAGTCTCCAAGTACCCCCCCCCCCACCCCACCCTCAACCCAAAACCTGTGTGTTCCGACCCAGAAAACAGAAACTGTTTCAACAACATTATTGCAACCGTTCGTACATTACAGTTGGGAGAACAAGATTTGATACACTGCCGATTTTGCAGGTTTTCCTACTTACAAGCATGTAGAGGTCTGTAATTTTTATCATAGGTACACATCAACTGTGAGAGGACGCGAATGCTAAAAACAAAAGTCCAGAAAATCACAGTGTATGATTTTTAAGTAATTAATTGCATTTTATGCCATGACATAAGTATCTTTGATCAACCTACCAACCAGGTAACGAATTCCGGCGCTGCTTCACGACCTGTAAGTTTTTCCTTGTAAAGAAGCCCTCCTGTTCTCCACTTCGATTTACCGGTATTAACTGCACCTGTTTGCAAACTTGTACCTGGTATTAAAAGACACCTGGTCCACACAACTCAATCAAAAACAGACTCCAAACTTCTCACAATGGCCAAGACCAGAAGTGTGTGAAGGACATCAGGAATAAAAAATTGAGACCTGCCACAAGCTGGGAGCGGCTACAGACAATAGCAAGCAGCTTGGTGAGAAGCAAACAAACTGTGGCGCAATTATTAGAAAATGGAAAGAAGTTTCAAGATGACCGGTCAATCACCCTCGGTTCTGAGGGCTCCATGCAAGAATCTCACCTCGTGGGCATCATATGATTCGATGAGGAAGTGGGGGATCAGCCCGAACTACCGGGGCAGGACCTGGTTCAATGACCTGAAGAGAGTTGGGACCACGAGTCTCAAAGAAAACCGATTAGTAACACACTACGCGCGTCATGGATTAAAATCCTGCAAGCGCGACGCCAAGGGACCCCCTCTCCAAGCCAGGCGCCATGTCCAGGCCCGTCTGAAAGTTTGGCGAGATGGGACCTATCTGGATGAATCCAGAGGGAATGGGAAGAAGGTGCATGTGTCTGATGCAGACGCAAAAATAGAGCTTTTGGTCTAAACTCCACGTCCCGCAGGATTGGAGAAGAAGAAGATGAGACAACCCCAAGGACACCATCCCCAAACCGTTGAAGCATGGAGGATGGAAACATTCATTCTTTGGGGATGTTTTGCTGCAAAGGGGACAGGACGACTCCACCGTATTGAGGGAGGATGGATGGGGCATGTATCCGAGAATCTTGGCCAACAACCTCCTTCCCTCAGTAAGAGAGCAGTTGAAGATGGGTCGTGCGGGGTCTTCCAGCAGGACAACGACCCAAAACACACAGCCAGGGCAACTAAGGAGTGGCTCCGTAAAGAAGCATCTCAAGGTCCTGGGTGCATAAGCCAGGCTCCAGACCGAACCCAATAGATAATCCTTTGGAGGAGCTGAAGAGTCCGTATTGCCCAGCGACAATGCCCGAAACCTGAAGGATCTGGAGAAGGTCTGTATGGAGGAGGGGCTAAAATCGCTGCAGCACGTGTGTGCAAGACCTGCGTCAAGAACTACAGGGAAACGTATATCTCTGAATTGCAAACAAAGGTGTTCTGTACAAATATTAACTTCTGCTTTCGATGTATCAAATACTTAGTTGTCATGCAATAAAATGCAAATAATTACTTAAAAAATCATACAAATGTGATTTTCGGATTTTTGTTTTAGATTCCGTCTCTA
>NW_019943950.1:31952-39159 GCF_002910315.2 Salvelinus sp. IW2-2015
TTTCATTCAACCAATATTTGTATATACAAGTTCCTGTCATTGATGTCAGCAGTCAACACGTTAATTTAAGCTTGAACAACTCTATGTATATTACTTATGATTATGGATCGTCTTAATTGTGATGTCTGACGTTGTTTACCATGTAGGTCCTGGTACATGATATACTGAACCTGGTTATTAAACCCTTGTAGGTACTGGTGTTAAACATGATATCTGACTGTTTATTAACCCTGTATGGTATTGGTATTAAACCATGATATCTGACTGTTTTAAACCCTGTAGGTAACTAGGTATTAACCATGACATCTGACTGTTGTTAACCTTTAGGTACTAGTATGACAAACAGCCTGATATGCAGATACTACTGGGGATGAGGACTGTGCTGAGATATCACAGAAGGACCAGAGTCCTCTAAGGCATGGAATTCGACTTGCTCCATGCCACTGGCAAGCAAACTCAACTGGAATTTGTGATAAAGTTGTTTAACCAGCAAAAACATACACCATGACAAACATAACTGTATACACTACATGCACAGCTACAGTGCGACACAACTTCTCCTGTCATTCTCTCTCACACACCAAGTACATGCTGAAGGTATAGATGTAGTCCATGGGAGACGCAAGAGATCCGCGTTGTTTAGCGCAATTGAAAGGCAACTGTCTCACCCTGCACACACTCTACTAGCACCAAGGAAACTTGCATTCTCCACACAACAACAGGCATCACACACTTTTGCATATTAGTCTAGACCATTAATTGAAAATTAACATTACATTTCCAATAAGCGCTATAGGCGCGAGTATGCTTCAACTCTACGGATTTGAATTCTAGGACTCAGTGTCCAGAAGTCATAATTTGTTGCGGTCACACACACACGCACAGGGGAACACACACACCGATGAAGGACGGTAGAAACAGACCGCCGAGGTGGGCTTGACACACACACACACACACACCCACCCAACACACACCACACCACACACCACCCACACCCACATACACACACACACAACACACAAGCATTACAGAGTTACAATTATGGATAACATACATACTGTTCCTCTGAATCTAATAACAAACTGGACATTTTTCTCTTTATGTTCTCTTCTCCACTCATCCTTATTGGGTCTTTTTCCTCTGGGCTAGGGCCTCACTCTGACACTGAGTCTAGATTCAATCCGGGGGTAGAGCGAAGATATGCGCTATAGCGGTATGGAAATGTAATGTTAATTCAATTAAAGCTAACATATGCAAAGTTTTACCGGGGAATGCAGTTCCTGAAAAGGCAGGAACATTGACCTTTCAATTGCGCATACAACGCGGATTCTTCTGCGCTATGAACTGAGATCAGTTACTTCAGCAATGTAGTGTGTTGAAGGAGAATGAGTAAGGAGGATAGTTGTAGTGCATGTAGGCTGCTGTATGTTATCAGATGTTTCATGGGTGGTATGTTAAAACTTTATCACAAATCCAGTGAGGTTTTGCTGCCAACATGACAAGTCCTCCATGCCTTTGAGGGACTTCTGGTCTTTGTGTATCTCAAGCAAGTCCTCATCCTCAGTAGTATCTTGCATGATCAGGCGTTTGTCATACTAGTTACCTAAAGGGTTAACAACAGTCAGAATGTCATGGTTAATCCAGTTACTTACAGGGTTTTAAAACAGTCAGATATCATGGTTAATACCACCAATACCTACAGGGTTAATAACAGTCAGATATCATGGTTAACACCAGTACCTACAGGGTTAATAACAGTCAGATATCATGGTACCAGGACCTACATGGTTAAACAACGTCAGACATCACAATTAAGACATCATAATCATAAGTAATATACATAGATGTTTCAGCTTAAATTTAACTTTGTTGACTGCTGACATCAATGACAGGAACTTGTATATACAATTGTTGAATGAACTGAATATTGWAGCCTTGTTCCATCCACCCATTTCCAGGTCTCCTCTGTCTCTCTGTCAGTCAGACCAACCCATACTTTCTTCTTGAGATTGAAGATACACTCCTGCTGTTGAGAAAGATACATATATATATATATAGTGAGATAAAAAAGTATTGGGACAGTTACACGTTTTGTTGTTTTGCCTCTGTACTCCAACACTTTTGATTTGAAATGACACAATGACTGTGAGGTTAAAGTGCAGACTTTTTATGTGCGTTTTGTAATCCAATTAGCCAAGGTCCTGCACGAGCACTGAGGCTGAGAACAATTTTTATTCATCAAAGGTTATCTCCTCCTAGTGTGTGTATGAAGCTGGTGGGATTGTTTTCTATTCATTCCAACACTCTATATTCTGTTCTTATTGCCAAATATATGGGGTGAAATACATGTAAAAAAAATAGACACTTCAGAACAAACTTCCTTCTGCAATTTTTTGGGACTATCTGTTATTCAATTAATGTGTATGGGCTAATAGAAGTAAGTCTTTGACTGATTGGTTAAGTAGTATTGATAAATGAGGCCTCAAGGCCCTTCCTCTGTTGATACAGTCCTTTCTGCTGTCTAGTTTTTAATCTTTGTCAAGATGTAGTAATAGCCTTCAAAATCATCCCTCTTCCTCTGTAGCTGGTTTCTCTCTTATGTCAAGTTGTTGTAGCTTGTCTCTAGGTGGTATCTCTCTCCTCAGTCAGGTTGTTGTAACTGGTCTGTAGCTGGTCTCTCTCTTCAGTCAGGTTGTCATAGCTGGCCTGTAGCTGGTCTCTCTTTTCAGTTAGTTTATTGTAACTGGTCTGTAGCTGGTCTTTCACTTCAGTTAGGTTGTTGTAAATGGTCTGTAGCTGGTCTGGCATTAGTTTGGTTGTTTTAACTGGTCTGTAGCTGGTCTCTCTCTTCAGTCAGGTTGTCGTAGCTTGTCTGTAGTTGTTCTCTTTCCTCAGTAAGGGTGTTGTAACTGTCATGTAGCTGGTCTCTCTCTGGCCTTTCTGCAGATGTGTTGTGGTGGTGATCTCACCGTTCCCCCAGTGTGTCTGCACTGATGTAGATATCTGACTGCTTTTGACCCTGTTGTAGGTGGCCGTTTGTGGAACAGAAACATGGCATGGTTGGTTATAAAGTAACATGTCCTGGCTGGTTATACAGTAACATGTCCTGGCTGGTTATACAGTAACAGTCCTGGCTGGTTATACAGTAATATTTCCTGGCTGGTTACACAGTAACATGTCCTGGCTTGTTATACACAGTAAGCATGTCCTGGCTGGTTATACAGTAACATGTCCTGGCTGGTTACACAGTAGCATGTCCTGGCTGTTTATACAGTAACATGTCCTGGTTGGTTATACAGTAACAAGTCCTGGCTGGTTATACAGTAACATGTCCTGGCTGGTTATACAGTAACATGTCCTGGCTGGTTATACAGTAACATGTCCTGGCTGGTTATACAGTAACATGTCCTGGCTGGTTATACAGTACAATGTCCTGGCTGGTTATACAGTAACATGTCCTGGCTGGTTATACAGTAACATGTCCTGGCTGGTTATACAGTACATGTCCTGGCTGGTTATACAGTAACATGTCCTGGCTGGTAATACAGTAACATGTCTTGGCTGGTTATATAGTAACATGTCCTGGCTGTTTATACAGTAACATGTCCTGGCTGGTTATACAGTAACATGTCCTGGCTGGTTATACAGTAACATGTCCTGGCTGGTTATAGTTGTTACACTTTCTTCTTCTTTCCACCTTGTTATGTGATTCCTGAGTAACTTCCTGGTCTTCTGGGGGAAGTTACACCYACATTCTGTGAAGCAACACAAACATAGACACAGATACATGCATACACACACACCATCTTATATGATCTCTTACTATTCTACATCACTGATTAACATATTGGATGTATACATCTTAATACAAATAATTCTGGATGCTTTTAAAAAATAACGAGTAACCAGAACTGGGCTTAAAAACTATTTGAAATCTGTCAAATATTTTGAGCATTTGGTTCAATTAAGCCAGGCAAGCTCAACCAATCAAAGCTAACATTTTTGGGGTGTATTCATTGGGCACATAATGGAAGAAAGCAAACTGAAACATGGAAGGTTGWACTGTACCTGTCCAATAAGATATATATTTTTTAATTTGCTGTTGTAAAACATTGTTACTATGGTGTGCACCTAATGAACACGTGGTCCAGGTCTGCTAAAAACCACCATCCACTGACGGACAGATAGACGGACAGACAGACAGGAAGCTGTTATTAAAGGAAGTTAGTGGTAGTGTTAAATAGCAACGCATGCTGAAATCAACTGAAATTACAATACAAAATGTGCTCATGCAATAACTTCCCTAAAAGCTGTGTCCCAAATGGAACCCTATTTCCTATATATTGATGGACCCTGGTCAAAAGTAGTGCACTATACAGGGAAAATGGTGCCATTTGAGATGTACCCTTCATGTCATTATTCACATTCTATGTTGGCCTTATGTACTGTATCTGTCCTGAAAACACAGGCCACTTTTCATCCATGGATATAAGGTTATCACAAGTACCACAGAACAGGACAGCTATAAAGAAAATGGCTTCATTTTAAACTTTATTCAATCATAAAACATTTATCATCTGTTCAGTTTATGAATTTGTTCAAATTAGATGAAGTTTAGGATCAAGGTAAGGATCAGTTTTAGGTTTTGTCGATAATCTGCTTGTCAATATGATGCTGGTCAGAAAAGTCCCTCATGTTGGGTATAATACCTACTTTTATAAGTGTTTGTCTCCCCGTACTGGCTGTTTTCTACAAGCTCAGTTTCTTCCTTCTATTACTGTGACCTTGACCCATAGAGATAGATAGAGGACTCATCTTTATATCTGTTCAATTATAGTGTCTGTGACAACGTGTGCAGCACCACTGAGGCTACAACCCATAGGAAAACCTACCCAGTTAACTACCTTGACTACTTTAAAATGGTGGAAGGATGGTGGAAGTCGTCAATGGCGCTGCAAGTGCCTTACTCTTTAATTTTTAGTTTAACATTTGGTATTCTACGAAATCAAAGGAGTCTTCAGACAATCATTAACATATATTATAGAGTTCCTTAAACAGCAGCGCAGAGAAAGTACCTACAAAAGGTCTTTCTCACAGATCCAGTACTCTGGATATGAAAAATGATAGTCCCACTACTCTCCTTGGCCTGATAACCAGTAAGGTACCACCACACAGTTCTGWCCTCTGCCACCATTAGAATCTCCACTCTACCAATACCTGCAGTAAAGTTAGACTGTTAGACTGACCTCTCTCTCAGAACCTACAGTATGAACAACACTGAGTTAGACTGACCTCTCTCTCAGAACCTACATTATGTACAACAACAAAAAATCTGTCCAACTACTTAAACTGTGGTCAATCTTATTATAGCAGTAGTCTCTTACCTTGGGGTGGTCAGGTTATTATAGGCAGTAGTCTCTTACCTTGGGGTGGTCAGTGTTATTATAGAGCAGTAGTCTCTTACCTTGGGTGGTCAGTGTTATTAGCACAGTAGTCTCTTACCTGGGGTGGTCAGTGTTATTATAGAGCAGTAGTCTCTTACCTTGGGGAGGTCAGTGTTATTAGAGTGGTAGTCTCTTACCTTGGGTGTGGTCAGTGTAATTATAGAGCAGTAGTCTGTTACCTTGGGGTGGTCAGTGTTATTATAGAGCATTAGTCTCTTACCTTGGGATGGTCAGTGTTATTATGAGCATAGTCTCTTACCTTGGGGTGGTCAGTGTTATTATAGACAGTAGTCTCTTACCTTGGGGTGGTCAGTGTTATTATAGAGCAGTAGTCTCTACCTTGGGGTGGTCAGTGTTATTATAGAGAGTAGTCTCTTACCTTGGGTGGTCAGTGTTATAGAGCAGTAGTCTCTTACCTTGGGTGGTCGTGTTATTATAGAGCAGTAGTCTCTTACCTTGGGTGGTCAGGTTATTATAGAGCATAGTCTCTTACCTTGGGTGGTCAGTGTTATTAAGAGCAGTAGTCTCTTCCTTGGGGTGGTCAGTGTATTATAGAGCAGTAGTCTCTTACCTTGGGTGGTCAGTGTTATTATAGAGCAGTAGTCTCTTACCTTGGGGTGGTCAGTGTTATTATAGAGCAGTAGTCTCTTACCTTGGGTGGTCATTGTTATTATAGAGCAGTAGTCTCTTACTTGGGTGGTCAGTGTAATTACAGCAGTAGTCTTACTTGGGTGGTCAGTGTTATTATAGAGCAGTAGTCTCTTACCTTGGGTGGTCGTTGTTATTATAGAGCAGAATTATCTTACCTTTTTGGTATGTTTTGTGACTGTTTGTGTGTTACCTGAGTGCTGGTCTCCTAGTCCATTATTAGGAGCAGTGTCTGCTGTCTCTACTCTCTTGGTGCTGGTCTCACCATCTCTAGGGTGTCTGCACTGACATAGATATCCACAATCTCTCCTTCATCTCACCTCTGTCAAACTTGGCCTTCTTGGTCATATCTGGTTCAGCATAGATGACTTCAGACATCTCCAACAACTTACTGTGTTTTCTGTCTGTACTCAGGTTCTGGTACTATCGTTGCCTTCTGTCTGTGTCTGTTTCTGTCTCTGCTCTGAGTCTATAACTAACTGTTTATGATGTCATCACAGAAATAAAGTGTAACGTAGTGGTTGAGGTTGGGACAATTTCTGCACCAGTTTATCTTTATAGCTGATTCCTGAGAACAGTGGTCTTTCTTATCAGGAGAAACTGTATAACGTCAATTTCCGTCTACTGCACAGGCCTCATGTTTTGTCTAATGTACTAACCTCATGTTGTGTCTAATGTACTAATCTCAGTTTGTTTCTAATGTCCTAACCTCATGTTGTGTCTTACTGTACTGACCTCATGTTGTGTCTAATGTCCTGACCTCATCTTGTGTCTAATGTACTGACCTCATGTTGTGTCGAATGTCCTGACTCAGTTTGTTTCTAATGTCCTGACTCATGTTGTGTCTAATGTCCTGACCTCATGTTGTGTCTAATGCACTGACCTCATGTTGCGTCTAATGTCCTGACCTCATGTTGTGTCTAATGTCCTGACCTCATGTTGTGTCAATGTACTGACCTCATGTTGTGTCTAATGTCCTGACCTCATGTTGTGTCAATGTCTGACCTCAGTTGTGTCTAATGTTTGACCTCATGTTTGTTCTAATGTACTGTCCTCATGTTGTGTCTAATGTACTGACTCATGTTGTGTCTAATGTACTGACCTCAAGCTGTGTT
>NW_019943950.1:46985-55599 GCF_002910315.2 Salvelinus sp. IW2-2015
AAGACATCTTATCCAGACGACTTACAGGGCAACTAGGAGTAAGTCCCTTAGTCAAGGGCACATCGACAGATTGTTCACCTAGTCTACCGCCCAACGCTCTAAACCGCTATGCATCCTGCTGCTTCAAACCGGAATTAAATAATAAAATCTTAAAATAGAAATTCCACTAATGGGAGAGCACCAGCCTCTGCCATATGGACACATTTTATACACCGTGATTAATTGCGCCTAAAGAAATGAGTCACGAAAGATATCCTAAGGCATGTAGCAGTAGGCCAAGAACTTCATTGTCAACTAGAACAAATAAAATCTGAAAATATCCTGATGAAAATGTAGATTATTTTCAATTGCATCCGTCTCTCTACTTCTCATGTGTGCCCTCTTTCTACCTTCATCTATCATTAGTGAAGTGCAACATTGTATCAAATCAATCAACTGTATCCAGCCCAATTACTGTATATAGGAAGGTCCGTCCCGAAGCTAATGCTAGCGAACTTGCAACATTTCATCAACTAGTCTATTTCCGGTCCTCAGAGTGTTTTGCTCCAGTGAGCTCAGGACAGACACAGCTATTCCGGTCCTCAGAGTGTTTTGCTCCAGTGAGCTCAGGACAGACACAGCTTTCCGGTCCTCAGAGTTTTGCTCCAGTGAGCTCAGGACAGACACAGCTATTCCGGTCCTCAGAGTGTTTTGCTCCAGTGAGCTCAGGACAGACACAGCTGTTTTGCTGGAATGGAGATGTGCTCAGGTATTTTGTGAAAATTCCACTGAATATACGGGATCCTCAGAGGATGACATTTAGCTTTTTCACAGGAGGACTGGTGATTATCGAGGGGGAGAGTGTTGTAAAGATTTTTCAAATACTGTGAGAAAAGTATGCGTAATAGCTGTGTGAGGTGAAGAAAAAATGACTTAGAAGCTCAGCTAATTAGTGGTGCTGAGTTACACGATCAGAAATCAGACATCCCCAAATGGTTACTTTACTACATTTGCCAGTTAGACTACTTCTATGCGTGCTCTGGCTCCGCTTAGCTCCTGTCAACATTAAGAGGACAGAGAAACCAGATACATGTTCATTGCTCAAGTGGAGCGCTGGACAAACTCKGCCATCAGGCTCTYCTCCAACAGCGTCATGTTGGCAGTGAACTCATCAGRGAGAAACAGAAACATACTGACATCATCCTGCATCTGAAAATCTGCAGAGATAGWGAGGGAAGGAGAAAGAGGCAAGGAAAAATACAATGGAGAAGAGGAGAGATCCGATTGGAAAATATGTTTATGAACAATAAGTATTTGAAACGTTTTATACAAATGAACTGTGTCATTACTGTGCAGCCCAGATCTAAGTTGATTCCCAATTTCACTGGGTAATAGTCCTGGGTGATCATGGCAATGCGGGTGAGCCCCACCCCATCTAGCTGGAAGTCCTCTTTCCCTTTACTTGGACTGAACCGAGTTATCCATCTATCAACACACACACACACACACACACACACACACACACACACATACATACGAGGCGACAGATGAAAGGTGAAAACAACTTCAGAAGATGAGATAAGGGCTTGAACCCCAGCCCTCTAGTACCTTCGTAGTTGGCAACACCAAGAGTAACCAAGCCAGAACTTCTTCCCAGGGGCTTTGTCAGTACGCGATCCACCTGCCTGTTTTCAATATTTCTGCAAGGTGGCGCCAACTCTCCATTTTTTGTAAATGCTCAATACAACGCTCTGATACTTTCAGAGTGGTCCTGATGTTCTTCCGGTAACCAGCGCTTGACATGGGCAGGATCTCACTGGAGCAGAGTACCGGCACCTCAAATGTTCTACTGCTTGAGCTCCTGTTCCTCTTAAAACTTCTTACGGCTGAAATCCCGTTAACGGGATCGATTTCACAACAGCCAGTGAAAGTGCAGGGCGCCAAATTCAAACAACAGAAATCTCATACTTAAAAATCCTCAAACATACAAGTATTTTACACCATTTTAAAGATAAAGTCCATAGGAACTATGTATGACTTGGTACGTATGTAATTCATAGACAGAACTATGTATGACTGGTACTGTATGTAATTCATAGACAGAACTATGTATGACTGGTACTGTATGTAATTCATAGACAGAACTATGATATGACTGGGTACTGTATGTAATTCATAGACAGACTACAGTATGTATGACTGGTACTGTATGTAATTCATAGACAGAACTATGTATGACTGGTACTGTATGTAATTCATAGACAGAACTATGTATGACTGGTACTGTATGTAATTCATAGACAGAACTATGTATGACTGGTACTGTATGTAATTCATAGACAGAACTATAGTATGACTGGTACTGTATGTAATTCATAGACAGATCTATGTATGACTGTACTGTATGTAATTCATAGACGAGCTCAGTATGTATGACTGGTACTGTATGTAATTCAAAGACAGATCTAGTGATGACTGGTACTGTATGTAATTCATAGACAGAACTACAGTATGTATGACTGGTACTGTATGTAATCATAGACAGAACTATGTATGACTGGTACTGTATGTAATTCATAGACAGATCTATGTATGACTGGTACTGTATGTAATTCATAGACAGAACTATGTATGACTGGTACTGTATGTAATTCATAGACAGAACTAGTGATGACTGGTACTGTATGTAATTCATAGACAGAACTACAGTATGTATGACTGGTACTGTATGTAATTCATAGACAGAACTATGTATGACTGGTACTGTATGTAATTCATAGACAGAACTATGTATGACTGGTACTGTATGTAATTCATAGACAGATCTATGTATGACTGACTGTATGTAATTATAGACAGAGTTATGTAGACTGGTACTGTATGTAATTCATAGACAGATCTATGTATGACTGGTACTGTATGTAATTCATAAACAGAGCTACAGTATGTTTGACTGGTACTGTATGTAATTCATAGACAGAGTTATTGTATTACTGGTACTGTATGTAATTCATAGACAGAACTATGTATGACTGGTACTGTATGTAATTCATAGACAGAACTATGTATGACTGTACTGTATGTAATTCATAGACAGAACTATGTATGACTGGTACTGTATGTAATTCATAGACAGATCATGTATGACTGTACTGTATGTAATTCATAGCAGAGCTACAGTATGTATGACTGGTACTGTATGTAATTCAAAGACAGATCTATGTATGACTGGTACTGTAGTAATTCATAGCACGATCTCATGTATGACTGGTACTGTATGTAATTCATAGACAGAGCAATGTATGACTGGTACTGTATGTAATTCATAGACAGAGCTATATGACTGTACTGCATGTATTCATAGACGATCTATGTATGACTGCGACTGTATGAATCATAGACAGAGCTAGTATGACTGGTACTGTATGTAATTCATAGACAGATCTATGTATGACTGGTACTGTATGTAATTCATAGACAGAACTATGTATGCAAGGACTGACCATCCATGAGATCAAAATGATAGTTTACCCATCTGAGACTACCCAGTGTTTGTTAACAGTTCCATGGTAGAACAAGCTGATATTTGTGGTCCTGATGGAGTTAAGCTCATGAGGCATTTACAGTAGAAGTTACATTCTTCAAGAATCAATGCGGAATACAATTCATTTCAAATAATATGTGAATAATGTGATATAGCAATCACAGATTGCACCTTTAAATTGTGCTACAGGAATCGCAGATTGAGCCGTTATAGATATTCTGCTATATTGTGTACTTTTGGAAAATTGTGCTGCAACCACAATGGAAATGTTTGGTTGTCAGAAATCTAATATTAGTCTTAGTGATGTTGGATGATGTTTGTTCTATTTTAATCATAATGTAGGATGTGTGCGTTCCTGTTCCTCTGCAGATGGAAGACTAAGACTCTACAGGCTGGCTGCTGTGTGTTTAGGAGTGCTTGTGTTCTACAAGTCATTCTCAACACTCCCTGAGACTGGCTTTCTGTGAGTGAGGCCCAAATGACACCCTATTAGCACTGTACTTTTGACAGTGCACTATGTAGGTAATAGAGTGCCTTTTGGGACTCTATTCCATTTTCTAATGGACACATTTGAACAGGGCAGAGATGTATTTTATTATCACACTATAGTTATGTACTCACAAAGCAAGTGTTAGGTAGATTCTTGTTCCTAGTTCTGTATTACAAATGTTTATAGACTCTGCATGAGTTTCAAGTTTGAGAAAGTTACAATTTATCCTTCCATTTCTACCGATCCGCGTGTCTTATGATTTTCATAAACAGTTTAAGTGGAACATTTTCATTTAAATAGTAACGTATTTGTTTTTCTAAATAATTGTCACATGGTTAATAATACAAAACACAATTACATCATTTATAAGACGATCTTATCCAGAACGACTTACAGGGGCAACTAGGAGTAAGTCCCTTAGTCAAGGGCACATCGACAGATTGTTCACCTAGTCTACCGCCCCAACGCTCTAAACCGCTAGCATCCTGCTGCTTCAAACCGGAATTAAAATAATAAAGATCTTAAAATAGAAATTCCACTAATGGAGAGCACCAGCCTCTGCCATATGGACACATTTATACACCGTGATTAATTGCGGCCTAAAGAAATGAGTGCACGAAGAGATATCCTAAGGCATGTAGCAGTAGGCCAAGAACTTCCATTGTCAACTAGAACAAATAAAATCTGAAAATATCCTGATGAAAATGTAGATTATTCAATTGCATCCGTCTCTCTACTTCTCATGTGTGCCTCTCTTTCTACCTTCATCTATCATTAGTGAAGTGCAACATTGTATCAAATCAATCAACTGTATCCAGCCCAATTACTGTATATAGGAAGGTCCGTCCCGAAGCTAATGCTAGCGAACTTGCAACATTTCATCAACTAGCTTATTCCGGTCCTCAGAGTGTTTTGCTCCAGTGAGCTCAGGACAGACACAGCTATTCCGGTCCTCAGAGTGTTTTGCTCCAGTGAGCTCAGGACAGACACAGCTATTCCGGTCCTCAGAGTGTTTTGCTCCAGTGAGCCAGGACAGACACAGCTATTCCGGTCCTCAGAGTGTTTTGCTCCAGTGAGCTCAGGACAGACACAGCTGTTTTGCTGGAAGGAGATGTGCTCAGGTATTTTGTGAAATTTCCACTGAATATACGGGATCCTCAGAGGATGACATTTAGCTTTTTCACAGGAGGACTGGTATTATCGAGGGGGAGAGTGTTGTAAAGATTTTTCAAATACTGTGAGAAAAGTATGCTAATAGCTGTGTGAAGTGAAGAAAAAATGACTTAGAAGCTCAGCTAATTAGTGGTGCTGAGTTTACACGATCAGAAATCAGACATCCCCAAATGTTACTTACTACATTTGCCAGTTAGACTACTTCTATGCATGCTCTGGCTCCCTGGCTCCGTCAACATTAAGAGGACAGAGAAACCAGATACATGTTCATTGCTCAAGTGGAGCGCTGGACAAACTCGCCATCAGGCTCTTCTCCAACAGCGTCATGTTGGCAGTGAACTCATCAGGGAGAAAACGAAACATACTGACATCATCTGCATCTGAAAATCTGCAGAGATAGAGAGGAAGGAAAAAGAGGCAAGAAAAATACAATGGAGAAGAGGAGAGATCCGATTGGAAATATGTATGACAATAAGTATTTGAAACGTTTTATACAAATGAACTGTGTCATTACGTTGCAGCCCAGATCTAAGTTGATTCCCAATTTCACTGGGTAATAGTCCTGGGTGATCATGGCATGCGGGTGAGCCCACCCCATCTAGCTGGAAGTCCTCTTTCCCTTTACTTGGACTGAACCGAGTTATCCATCTATACACACACACACACACACACACACACACACACACACACACACACACACATACATACGAGCGACAGATGAAAGGTGAAAACAACTTCAGAAGATGAATAAGGGCTTGAACCCCAGCCCTCTAGTACCTTGTAGTTGGCAACACCAAGAGTAACCAAGCCAGAACTTCTTCCCAGGGGCTTTGTCAGTACGCGATCCACCTGCCTGTTTTCAATATTTCGCAAGGTGGCGCCAACTCTCCATTTTTTGTAAATGCTCAATACAACGCTCTGATACTTTCAAGTGGTCCTGATGTTCTTCCGGTAACCAGCGCTTGACATGGGCAGGATCTCACTGGAGCAGAGTACCGGCACCTCAAATGTTCTACTGCTTGAGCTCCTGTTCCTCTTAAAACTTCTTACGCTGATCGTTACGGATCGATTTCACAACAGCCAGTGAAACTGCAGGGCGCCAAATTCAAACAACAGAAATCTCATATAAAAATCCTCAAACATACAAGTATTTTAACCCATTTAAAGATAAAGTCCATATTTATGTCCAAATACCTCCTTTTTGTCCGTGCCTAGTTCACAAATCCAAATTCACGATGCGCAGGCCAGAAGAAAAGTCAAAAAAGTCCATTACAGTTTGTACAAAATTGTCAAAGCATGTATAGAATCAATCTTTAGGATGTTTTTCACATAAATCTCAATAACGTTTCAACAGGAGAATTCCTTTGTCTTTAGAAATGCAATGGAACGCAGCTAGCTCTCACGGCAGCGTGCATGACTGAGCTCATGGCCTTCTGGCAGACCTCTTACTCAATCAGCTCTTATTCTCTCCCCTTCACAGTATAAGCCTGAAACAAGGTTCTAAAGACTGTTACCATCTAGTGGAAGCCTTAGGAAGTGCGGACCAAATTTGCACTGTATCTTGGATAGGCAAAGAGTTGAAAAACTACAAACCTCAGATTTCCCACTTCCTGGTTGGATTTTTTCTCAGGTTTTTGCCTGCCATATGAGTTCTGTTTACACACAAACATCATTCAAACAGTTTTAGAAACTTCAGAGTGTTTTCTATCCAATCTACTAATAAAATGCATATCTTAGCTTCTGGGCCTGAGTAGCAGGCAGTTTACTCTGGGCACCTTATTCATCCAAGCTACTCAATACTGCCCCCAAGCCATAAGAAGTTTTAAGGAATATCAGCTCAAACGTATTGTGGAGCTCCTACACCTAAATATAAAACAGTATCGGAACCCAAAATGAGTAATGGGACCTATTTCAGTCAAAGTCAAGCACTGCCAGTAATGAAAACCATCAATTCTCAAATGTGTTGATTTTTCCAAAAATGTGACAAACTAAAAAACTGCATCAGCTCTACTTGACTACACAAGCCAAGTCTACAGTGCATTCGAAAAGTATTCAGACGTCAGACACTTTTCTCACATTTTGTTAGACTTAATCTAAAATTGATTGAGTCATTTTTTCCCCTCATCAATCCACACACAATACAACATAATGACAAAGTGAAAACAGGTTTAAAAAAAATGTTTGCAAATGTATAAAAATATCTTAAACAGAAATACCTTACTTACATAGATATTCAGACCCTTTGCTAAGAGACTTGAAATTGAGCTAAGATGCATCCTGTTTCCATTAATTATCCTTGAGATATTCTACAACTTGATTGGAGCCTGTGGTAAATTCAAATGATTGGACATGATTTGGAAAGGCACACCCCTGTCAAAATAAGGTCCCAGAGTTGACAGTGGCATGTCAGAGCAAAAACCAAGCCAACTCCGAGACAGGATTGTGTCGAGGCACAGATCTGGGGAAGGGTACCAAGACAATTCTGCAGCACTGAAGGTCCACAAGAACACAGTGGCCTTCATCATTCTAAAATGGAGACTCTTCCTAGAGCTGGCCAATCGGCCAATCTGAGCAATCGGGGAGGAGGGCCTTGTTCAGAGAGTGACCAAGAACCCCATGGTCACTCTGATAGAGCTCCAGAGTTCCTCTGTGGAAATGGGAGAACCTTCCAGAAGGACAAAAATCTCTGCAGCACTCCACCAATCAGGCTTTTACGGGTAGAGTGGCCAGACGGAAGCCACTGCTCAGTAAAAGGCACATGGCAGTCCGCTTGGAGTTCGCCAAAAGACTCTCAGACCATGAGTAACAAGATTCGCTGGTCTGATGAAACCAAAATGGAATGCTTTGGCCTGAGTGCCAAGCGCCATGTCTGGAGGAAACCTGGCACCATCCCCACAGTGATGCATGATGGTGGCAGCATCATGCTGTGGGATGTTTTTCAGCAGCAGGGACTGGGAGACTAGTCAGGATCGAGGGAAAGATGAACGGAGCAAAGTACACGAGAGATCCTTGATGAAAACCTGCTCAGAGGGCTCAGGACCTCAGAATGGGGCGGAGGTTCACCTTCCAAAATGACAATGACCCTAAGCACAAAGCCAAGACAACGTGGGAGTGGCTTCAGACAAGTCTCTGAATGTCCTTCAGTGGCCCAGCCAGAGCCCGGACTTAAACCCGATCGAACACCTCTGGAGAGACCTGAAAATAGCTGTGCAGCGATGCTCCACATCCAACCTAACAGAGCTAGAGAGGCTCTGCAGAGAAGAATGGAGAAACACCCCAAATATAGGTGTTCCACGCATGTGGTGTCATACCTAAGACATCTCAAGGCTGTAATCACTGCCAAAGGTGCTTCAACAAAATACTGAGTAAAGGGTCTGACTGCTTATGTAAATTTAATATTTAAAAAAAATATATATTTAATGAGGTTG
>NW_019943950.1:55624-59532 GCF_002910315.2 Salvelinus sp. IW2-2015
CATTATATGTCAAATACCTCTTTCTGTGCCTTTAGTTCACAAATCCAAATTCACGATGCGCAGGCCAGAAGAAAAGTCAAAAAAGTCCATTACAGTTCGTACAAAATTGTCAAAGCATGTATAGAATCAATCTTTAGGATGTTTCACATAAATCTTCAATAACGTTTCAACAGGAGAATTCCTTTGTCTTAGAAATGCAATGGAACGCAGCTAGCTCTCACGGCAGCGTGCATGACTGAGCTCATGGCCTTCTGGCAGACCTCTTACTCAATCAGCTCTTATTCTCTCCTCCTTCACAGTATAAGCCTGAAACAAGGTTCTAAAGACTGTTACCATCTAGTGGAAGCCTTAGGAAGTGCGACCAAATTGCACTGTATCTTGGATAGGCAAAGAGTTGAAAAACTACAAACCTCAGATTTCCCACTTCCTGGTTGGATTTTTTCTCAGGTTTTTGCCTGCCATATGAGTTCTGTTATACACACAGACATCATTCAAACAGTTTTAGAAACTTCAGAGTGTTTTCTATCCACAAAAATGTCTAAAAACCTGTTTTTGCCTGATTATGAGTTATTGTGTGTAGATTGAAGAGGGGAGAAAACAATTGAATCAATTTTAGAATAAGGCTGTAACATAACAAAATGTGAAAAAAGTCAAGGGGTCTGAATACTTTCCGAATGCGCCGTATAAGCCTGGGATATCAAGCATTAAAATTTAGTGGCCATATTGAGTAAAATATATTCCATCATCCTATGTCCTTCAGCAAAAACATTCCCAYTGGTCGTCAATAGTTAACACAGCCACAAAGTCATAATTATGGCTAAGCCCTGTCCATTTCCGTAACTTCTCTTCTTAAAGAGAAGCTTTTAATCTAACCTAACTAATGAAGGCCAAGTTTGATGCATTGATCCACCAGACCTTCTGAGCAATTGGGCGGAAGTGTCTTGGAACAAGATTAGGTGTAATGTGACTAAAATGATTTAACTTTAGATCGTGTTTCATCCTTCAGCACAACATGTCACCCTTTATATGTTTATATCATATTCAACATAGTGGGTGATGTCACATTTGACATGGGTGATATTGTCACACAGTTATGACACGTTTATAAACCCTTTATAAAGCATGACATACACTTAGATGCTTAACACATTTACGTAGTGCTTATGAAGACATTATGAAGGCTTTATGAAGCCTTTGATATGAAGGCTTTATGAAGCCATTATAAGATGAAGGTCAGACCATGAAGTACAGGCTATATTATGAAGTTAATATTTGAGAGCATTGAAGATTAAATCCCAATCAGTGAAAGAATTATCAACCTAGCTAACTAGCAGATTTACATCAATCATCAACATCAATAATCAGCTGATCGTCTCTCCTCTTTTACCGATGTCAATCATGTCTTTTGTAACCAGTGGTGTAGTGATACTTGTCCTTTTGTCAATATGGGGGCGCCATTTCGACTTTGTAAAAATTCGTTCCCAAATTAAACTGCCTCGTACTCAATTCTTGCTCGTACAATATGCATATTATTATTACTATTGGATAGAAAACACTCTCTAGTTTCTAAAACCGTTTGAATTATTTATCTGAGTGAAACAGAACTCATTTTGCAGCACACTTCCTGTCAGGAACTGAAAAATCTCAAATCGAGGTCTCTGTTCCAGGGTCAGTTTATAAATTATCATGTATTCTATGGGGCGACATGCACTGCATGCGTGTACTAAAAAATACATGTTGTATAGAAATGATTAGATACACTACTTCTTAAGCCAATCCCGTGTTGAGAATTCTCAAAAATTAACTTTCATTACGACATCCAGCTTTTACTGTTATAGCGACGAGAGTGCCCAAAATCTGGCGCAAACTAAAGTACACATGTTCGACAGATATATAAGATAGCATCATAAATGGGTCCTACTTTGTGATGATCTTCCATCAGAATTGTTTTTTAAACCCCCAAGGGTCCTTGTCCGGGAAACAATCGTTGTTTGGTTTTAGAATGTCCGTCGTTCTCAGTCAATTGCACGGAAGCTAGCAAGAGTGGCGCAAAAGCTCTCCTTCCGTGAAACAAACGCAGACACAACGCGTTTTCGTCCTTAAAAAACTTCGAAGTAATCTAATGAAAAACATATATTGAAAAAACGATACTTACGAGATATGTCACATTATATGCAAAAAATCAGAAGCCGGAGTATGTAGTCGTCTATAACGACAGCTTTCAGAAGCCAATACCCCTGTCCGCTTGCGCTCGTTCCAGAAAACAGGAAATTGTGTCACGTCATGCCAAGAGCTTTTATTCGACCTCAGAGTCAAGATATACACTCCATTTCTTCTTCTCTCACTGCTTGTTGAACATCGTTGTTTGGTTTAGAATAGCATTTTTCCCTCGTCGAATGAGCAAGCAAACATAGCCAAGTTGGCGCTAAGCTGTCCTTCTCCACCAAACGGCAAAAGAACGCAACACGCCTAAACTCCCCCCAAAAATTCAATAATCTAATAAAACTATATTGAAAAAACATACTTTACGATGATATTATCACATTTATCAAATAAAATCAAAGTCGGAGATATAAGACGTCATAAGCGAATGCTTTTCAGAAGCCATACTGGTGACCTTTATGCACTTCCTGAACAAAGGAAATCTGGGGTCATGTCATTCCAAGCTCTATCTTTTGACCATAGAAATACCTAGAAACCCCATTCACTTCTCACAGCCTTTTGACATCTAGTGGAAGCGTATAAGTGCATGTATACTAATAAATATCAAGCACATTTATAGAGGCCCTGAACAGAGCTCGATTTAGAATTTTCCACTTCCTGTGACAGGAATGCTGCGCAAATGAGTTCTGTTTTACTCCAGATATAATTCAAACGGTTTTAGAAACTAGAGAGTGTTTTCTATCAATAGTAATAATAATATGCATTTTGTACGAGCAAGAATGAGTACGAGGCCGTTTACAACACATACACACACAACAAACATGGCATGGCATACACCCACACACACAGGACCACTTTCACAATCTTCACACTCACTGTGCTACTCTGTTTATTCTCGTATTCTTGTTTACATGTTGGCTGGATTAGTCGAATATGTTATCTGTCATTGCTGTATTGGGACTTGTTAATGTGTGAAAGTTAAAATGTTCTTAAAAAATATCTGGTTGAATTTTGCGCCCTGCACTTGTGAAGTGGCTGTTGTCATATTGGCCCTGGCTTTCGGGGCTTTGCAGCCAAAGCAAGTTAATGATGTTTATTGTTTCCACGTACATAATGTCATTCACAAACACTAAATAATCTAGAAGAATTCATAAAATGTCAGTAAAGAATGAGCAAAATATAGTGTTGTTGTTGGTCCTGAAGACTCTGAGACTCTACCCACACTCTCACGAGGAACTACTTACCCACACCCCCCACCTCACTAGACGTCTACCCACAATCACTAAGACTCTACCCACACACTCACTAGACTCTACCCACCACACTTCCAGACTCTACCCACACACTCACTAGACTCTACCCACACACTCACTAGACTCTACACACACTCACTAACTCTACCCACACTCACTAGACTCTACCCACACCTCACTAGATCTACCCACACCTCACTAGACTCCCACACCCTCACATGACTCACCCACAACTCACTAGACTCTACCCACACACTCACTAGACTCTACCCACACACTCACTAGACTCTACCCACACGCCTCACTAGACTCTACCCACACGCTCACTAGGACTCTACCACACGCCCACTAGACTCTACCACACACTCACTAGACTCTACCACACCTCACAGACCTACCCACACGCTCACTAGACTCTACCCACACGCCACTAGACTCTACCCACACACTCACTAACTCTACCCACCACACTCACTAGACTCTACCCGCACA
>NW_019943950.1:62635-64926 GCF_002910315.2 Salvelinus sp. IW2-2015
ATGCCGCCTTCCCCTAGATGTCAGCAAGCAGTGAGAATTGGAATGGTGTTGCTAGGCAGATCTGAGGCCATATAAATACTCATGGAACCTGGGGTGCCCTCTTTCGACGTTCGTCATGGGCAAAGGAGGACCTCACGATGGCATTCTGAAAAGCTCTCGTTATAGGCCTTAGATATATCCGGCTCTGATTTTATTCGATATAGGTGTTAAACCGAGTTATATCAGTTTATATCAGTAATTGCGATTTCTCTTGGTCAGTAATGCATCTTCCAGATTTAACACATGTGGTCTATAGTAGTTGACAATATCAGATATTTCTCACCAACAGGAGTTTCTCTTTGGCTTCAATAAGAGAGCCTGGATTGGCTACTGACTTACTCTTGGCCCACCACCACTTTTCCAATGGCTGCATGTTAATATGAGTGTAAACCTCCCAAGCAGTTTCCTTACTTCCACTAAGACAACAGTCAGAAACAGGGCAGATTGTTGGTGAAAAATGAGCGAAATGGCGCTAAGTGGCCCATTGGCTGTAGTGTCATGCGGTGGGGAAGCGTCGGGGGAGCCCGGAAAGACCAAAACGAGTCGCCGCGGAAATTGGAGGGTTGATGACGAGGAAACCTAGGTGGAGATATAAGGAGACTGGAGTAAGGGGGAGAACCGTGGGGAGCATGGAGGCCAGTTGAAAAGGAAACGGTTTACTGAGGGACCTGGAAGTGGTTGGACGCACACCCACTGACCACAGTGAGAGATGTGACCATTAACTTGTGGATATGGAGATAAAAAACAACAATGATATATTGCTTCCAATCATGTTCATAAAAAGTATGTTTCCACTCGGAAATTTATTCGTACATGCACTAAAAATATCACTCACTAGACTCTACCCACACACTCACTAGACTCTACCCACACACTCACTAGACTCTACCCACAAACTCACTAGACTCTACCCACACACTCACTAGACTCTACCCACACACTCACTGGACTCTACCCGCACACTCACTAGACTCTACCCACACACTCACTAGACTCTACCCGCACACTCACTAGACTCTACCCACACACTCACTATACTCTACCCGCAGTTACACACATACACACACACACAGACACTTTCACAATCTTCACACTCACTGTGCTACTCTGTTTATTCTCTATTCTAATTGCCTCGTCACTTTTTGTTTTGTTGTGTTACTATTTTCTTTTTATTATTTAGCAAATGTTTTATTAATTTACTTCTTACTTTTTAACTCTGCATTGTGGGGAAGGACCCGTAACTAGACATTTCATGGTAAAGTCTACACCTGTTCTATTTTGCTCATGTGACAAAATACAATGTTTATTTTTTTATTTTCTCTGTCTTGTTTACTTTGTAGTTACTGGCACTCACAGCAGCCTGATAATGGTGGTGGCAACCCAGCAAATGGGGAGGAGGACTGTGTTGAGCTGAACACAGAAACATGGCGTCCTGTAAAGGCATGGAATGACCAGTCATGTTTACACAATCTTTACTGGATCTGTGAGAAAGTGGTTTAACAACACCATGACAACAGAGGAGGCTGGTGGGAGGACGGTGGGAGGACGCGCACACATACAGTACCCTACAGTGCACACAACTTCATTCTCTCTCTCTCTAAGACACACCAACACACTGTAGGTACTGTACTGTAGGTACTGTACTGAGGGCAAAACAACCTGATAATGGTTGTGAACCAGGATAAACTGTAACTAGGACTGTGCTGATGTTAATATTGAGTATTCTGAGCCTGTATATAAATATTCTGACATATCATTTACCTCTCAACATAACAGGATTTGTGAAGAGTTATACAGTATCTCATTATATAGTAGTGCTACAGTGCTAATGCATCTCTCTCTAGTTAAAACCTCTAACGAGTCACAAACCCGGATCCGGGATCCCCCCATCAAAAAAGCAGACTAGCATAGCCTAGCCTAAAGGATAGCATAGCCTAGCCACCATTTTTTTCCTGCATAGGTAGCCATCACTAATTTGACCAAATAAAGATATAAATAGTCACTAACCAAGAAAAAACTTCATCAGATGACAGTCTGATAACATATTTATTGTATAGCATATGTTTTGTTAGAAAAATTTGCATATTTCAGGTATAAATCACAGTTCTACATTGCAGCTGCAATCTGAAATAGCGTCGATGCAGGCAGAATAATTACAGAGACCAACGTCAAATACCTAATTACTCATCATAAAACATTTCTGAAAAATACACTGCGTACAGCAAATGAAAGCCCAACATCTTGTGAATCCA
>NW_019943950.1:72468-75833 GCF_002910315.2 Salvelinus sp. IW2-2015
CGGGTGCAGTTCATGTCGACCCATAGGATACATACAGAGCTTTAAACTGATCTGAGAACAGGGCCTGGTTTTCAGACCTTCGCAGGTCCTGTAATGAATTTCGCTGCAGAAGGAGTTCTGTTTCACCCACAGACATAATTCAAACGGTTTTAGAAACTAGAGATTGTTTTCTATCCAATAGTAATAATAATATGCATATTGTACGAGCAAGAATTGAGTACGAGGCAGTTTAATTTGGGAACGCTAAATGTCCAAGTCGAAACAGCACCCCCTGTAGCACCAAGAGGTTACAGTGTGTAGACATACTGTCATCTGTAAAATGATTGTATTCATTGTTTTAAAAATAAATATGTTATGTGATTTGCCATAGGCTTGTGCTTTTTTCATAATCAATTATTAGTATAAATCTCTTTCGTAAAAGATGACGATCAGATTAAGTAAGAAAGGAACCTAGCAATTTACCAGCTTCCTGATTGAATGTGATTGGATTGTTAAAACAATGTGACTTGCAGTTGGACACAGACGGTCGGCAGAACAGTACTGAGAGGATATACACTGCACGCAGACACACACACACAGACACACACACACAGACACACACACACACACACTGCACGCAGGCAGACACAGACACAGACACAGACACAAGTGTGAAGTTCCCCTTTTCTGATAAAGATGCAGACAGATGTCCCACACACACCTCTGAATAACCACACATGTCCCACACACACCTCTGTACTCGTCACTACTTGTTTTCATGAAGCTCTCATGTTATATCACTCTGTTTAGACTATCCTGTCATATGATATCAACTGAAGTGGACAACAGACAAAGATCAGAGAGGAACCTGGTGGAGATGCACATCAGAGCAACTACTCAACTACTAGTCAGTGAAGTTAGAATCATACAGTAGATATTACCATTAGGAGTCAGTTAGAAAGGTAATCATACAGTAGATATTACCATTAGGAGTCAGTTAGAAAGGTAATATACAGTATATATTACCATTAGGAGTCAGTTAGAAAGGTAATCATACAGTAGATATTACCATTAGGAGTCAGTTAGAAAGGTAATCATACAGTAGATATTACCATTAGGAGTCAGTTAGAAAGGTAATCACATAGTTAGTTTAGATGGATGACTACATCAACGACCAGGTTATTGAAGAAAACGAGAAGAGCAATGAGGAGAATGAATACTGGTGTCATCGCTCACGTAAGAACTAAGAAAACTCTCTGTCACACACATACATACACATACATGAGCACACCAGGCCTTGAATATCGTGACTTTAGGAGCAAGGCCATTTGGCCTTCAAGAGGTGCCCTATCTGCCAGGGCACTAAGGCCATCTGTTAGGGCACCCTGACCATGAACCAAAATAGCCAGTTACATTGATTTGAAAACTGAAAAACACCAGCCATTCTGTTAGGAAAAACATAATTGTATGTAAATGTACATACAATAATTAGCATATTGGAACAATAGCGCTTTTAGCCTACTACTGTGTGTATTGCTGTTGTTATAACGTGAAGAAATAGCCTAATAGTTTACTAACATTTTAAGCTAAAAGTTCTGATCTGTTGCATCAGCCTCATTGCTTTTAAAAGTTGTTTTTATGTATGAATTTGGGATCTGTCGTCCCACAACTGTCCCAGAATCTGGAATATTTATTTCTTGCACAGAATGACAATCTGACCAATAGAATAGGTCAATTTGTGGACTATGGGGGAAAGTAAATTGACAGGCTAGTGCTTTTGCTGTTCGTTACTCATCTTGATGTCTGATGAAAAGTGAATGTGGACAGTTCTTCTAACATCCTCAGAATTGGAGAAGAAGGAGGAACACCGTAGCATCCCTGACGTGTACTTCTTCACTCCGAGTCTATTTCAGAGCTGAGATGCCTGTGAGAAGGACCCGGTCACGAGACTGGCGTTGGCTAACAACAATTGAGATATCTGAGAGAGCCATGTGAGTGAGAGGTTCTTTGGAGCACGGCGGTTGGCAGCCGGGAGCAGGGAATTATAATTATTATTTTCGGCACAACGGCCAAGTCATGGATTTTTTTTAGGTGGAATTATGGCCATACCTTTACATATGTAAATTAATATTTCAGTGTATTCAGACGTATTTATGTAATGATGTGCTTCTTCATATCCTACTGACATGGTAACTTCCTCTAAAACAGCTAATGGTCCTCTTGTTGCTGGTTATGTCACAACCCCTCCCTCTTGTGCGTTTCTGTGTGTGTGTGTGTGTGTGTGGGAGAGAGATGGTTTCTCCTGAGATTGGTAAGAGTCCTGCTAAGAAATATTCTGTCTGTAGCTGGTCTCTCTCTTTAGTCAGGGTGTTGTAACTGGTTGTAGCTGGTCTCTCTCTTTTAGTCAGGTCATTGTTAACTGATCTGTAGTGGTCTCCTCTCTTTAGTCAGGGTGTTGTAACTGTCTGTAGCTGGTCTCTCTCTTAGTCAGGTTGTTGAATGATCTGTAGCTGGTCTCTCTCTTTAGTCAGGTATTGTAACTGATCTGTAGTGTCTCTCTCTTTAGTCAGGGTGTTGTAACTGATCTGTAGCTGGTCTCTCTCTTTAGTCAGGTTGTTGTAACTGTCTGTAGCTGGTCTCTCTCTTTAGTCAGGTGTTGTAATCTGGTCTGTAGCTGGTCTCTCTCTTTAGTCAGTGTGTTGTTGGTCTGTAGCTGGTCTCTCTCTTTAGTCAGGGTGTGTAACTGGTCTGTAGATGGTCTCTATATGCAGTCACTTGGTTTTATACCATGCTCTGTTATTTGGAAAGGATTGATACATATATCTCCTGGTGAAACACTATTTCATACTGAAAGCGTTTTAAACTACGTTTACTCCAGTCTGCTAAAAGAGGCAAAAATCTTGGATGTGGTTTGCTAGTTCCTTCAACATGTCTAACAGAGGAGGAATTTAGCTACTGTCACAAATAACAACATAGTGTAAATGTAAGATAACAATAGACTCACTCATTCAGTCTCAGGAGAATGTTGAGAGTGACTTGTATAACACAAAGTATCCAAAGCTCACAGCAACCATCCTGAGAGTGTCTCCTTGAATCCTCAGGTCCTGAGGAGATACACATGATGTGAGAACACACTATGCCACACATACCCATGCACATTAAACACAAACATACACACATACCACACACATATGCGGAAGCCACATAATACACCACAAGCATGCACACACAAGCATGCACACACACACAAGCATGCCCACACCACACACACACACAACCACACACACACACACACACACACAACCACACAACCCACACACACACACACACACACACACACACACACACACACACACCACACACACACACACACCCACACAACACAT
>NW_019943950.1:75858-83609 GCF_002910315.2 Salvelinus sp. IW2-2015
TTAGCTGTCTCTCTCTTAGTCCATGTTTTTAACTTTGGCGTAGGCTGGTTTCTCTCTCTTAGTCAGGGTGTTGTAAACTGGTCTGTAGATGTCTCTATATGCAGTCAATTGGTTTTATCATCCATGCCTCTGTTATCTGGAAAGAGTTGATACATTATCTCCTGTGAAACACTATTTCATTACTGACAATTGCGTTTTAAACTACGTTATCTCAGTCTGCTAAAAGAACAAAAATCTGGATTGGTTTGCTAGTTCCTTCAACATGTCTAACAAGGAGGAATTTAGCTACTGTACACAAATAACAACAATAGTGTAATGATTAGATAACAATAGACTCACTCATTCAGTCTCAGGGAGATGTTGAGAGTGACATTGTATAACACAAAGTATCCAAAGCTCACACAACATCCTGAGAGTGTCTCCTTGAATCCTCAGGTCCTGAGGAGATACACAATGATAGAGAACACTATTGCACACATACCCATGCACATTAAAACACAAACATACACACATAACCACACACATATGCGGAAGCAACATACAAACACACAAGCATGCACACACAAGCATGCACACACACACAAATGCACACACACACACACACACACACACACACACACACACACACACACACACACACACACACACACACACACCACACACACACACACACACACACACACACACAACACACACACACACACACACCACACACACAACAGAAACGCACAAGAGGGAGGGTTGTTGACATAACCACAACAAGAGGACCATTAGCTGTTTTAGAGGAAGTTACCATGTCAGTAGGATATGAAGAAGCACATCATTACATAAATACGTCTGAATACACTGAAATATTAATTTTACTATGTAAATGTATGGCCATAATTCCACCTAAAAAAAAATCCATGACTTGGCCGTGTGCCGAAAATAATAATTATAATTCCTGCTCCCGGCTGCCAACCGCTGCTCCAAAGAACCTCACTCACATGCTCTCTCAGATATCTCAATTTTGTTAGCCAACGCCGTTCTCGTGACCGGGTCTTCTCACAGGCATCTCAGCTCTGAAATAGACTCGGAGTGAAGAAGTACACGTCAGGGATGCTACGGTGTTCCTCCTTCTCTCCAATTCTGAGGATGTTAGAAGAACTGTCCACATTCACTTTTCATCAGACACAAGATGAGTAACGAACAGCAAAGCACTAGCCTGTCAATTTACTTTCCCCCATAGTCCACAAATTACCTATTCTATTGGTCAGATTGTCATTCCTGTGCAAGAAATAAATATCCAGATTCTGGGACAGTTGTGGGACGACGATCCCAAATTCATACATAAACAAACTTTTAAAAGCAATGAGGCTGATTGCAACAGATCAGAACTTTTAGCTTAAAATGTTAGTAACTATTAGCTATTCTTCACGTTATAACAACAGCAATACAACAGTATAGGCTAAAAGCGCTATTGTTCCAATATGCTAATTATTGTATGTACATTTACTACAATTATGTTTTTCCACAGAATGGCTGGTGTTTTTCAGTTTTCAAATCAATGTAACTGGCTATTTTGGTTCATGGTCAGGGTGCCTAACAGATGGCCTTAGTGCCTGGCAGATAGGGCACCTCTTGAAGGCCAAATGGCTTGCTCCTAAAGTCACGATTATTCAAGGCTGGTGTGCTCATGTATGTGTATGTATGTGTGTGACAGAGAGTTTCTTAGTTCTTACGTGAGCGTGACACCAGTATTCATTCTCCTCATTGCTCTTCTCGTTTTCTTCAATAACTGGTCGTTGATGTAGTCATTCCATCTAAACTAACTTGTGATTACTTTCTAACTGACTCCTAATGGTAATATCTACTGTATGATACTTTCTACCTGACTCTAATGGTAATATCTACTGTATATTACTTTTCTACTGACTCCTAATGGTAATATCTACTGTATGATTACCTTCTAACTGACTCCTAATCTAATATCTACTGTAGATACCTTTCTAACTGACTCCTAATATATATCTACTGTATGATTACCTTTCTAACTGACCCTAATGGTAATATCTACTGTATGATTACCTTTCTAACTGATCATGGTATAATTCTACTGTATGGATTACTTTCTAATACTTGTCACATGATTACTTGTACCTATTGTTATACGTCTGCCTTTTCTCTGTTTTGTATTTATTTAGTATGGTCGGGGTGAGTTGGGTGGTTGTCTATGTGTTGTTTTATGTTGGTTGGTTGTGCGTTCGCCTGGTATGATTCTCAATCAGAGGCAGCTGTGTCCAATCGTTGTCCCTGATTGAGAATCATACTTAGGCAGCCGGGGTTCACGTGTGTGTTTGTGGGTGTTTGTATTTCGTGTCAGTGTTCGTGCCACACGGGACTGTCTTTCGGTTTGATTCGCTTGTTATTTTGTTTCGGTAGTGTTCAGTTTTATTGTTAATAATCATTACACTTTCCACTCTGCGTCTTGGTCCGATCCTACACCTCCTCTTCAGACGAAGAGGAGGAAATCTGCCATTACAAATATCTACTGTATGATTACCTTTCTAACTGACTCCTAATGTAATATCTACTGTTGATTACTTTCTAACTGACTCCTATGGTAATATCTACTGTATGATCTTCTAACTGACGCCTAATGTAATATACTACTGTATGATTACCTTTTCTAATGACTCTAATGGTAATACTTACTGTATGATTACCTTTCTAACTGACTCCTAATGGTAATATCTACTGTATATTACCTTCTAACTGACTCTAAGGTTATCTACTGTATGATTCTTTCTAACGACTCTAATGGTAATATCTACTGTATGATTACCTTTCTACTGACTCCTATGTATATCTACTGTATGATTCCTTCTACTGACTCCTAATGGTAATATCTACTGTATGATTACCTTTCTAACTGACTCCTAATGGTAATATCTACGGTATGATTACCTTTCTACTGACTCCTAATGGTAATATCTACTGTATGATTACCTTTCTAACTGACTCCTAATGTAATATCTACTGTTGATTACCTTTCTAACTGACTCTAATGGTAATATCTACTGTGATACCTTTCTAACTGATCCTAATGGTAATATCGTACTGTATGATTACCTTTCTACCTGACTCCTAATGGTAATAATCTACTGTATGATTACCTTTCAACTGACTCCTAATGGTAATATCTACTGTATGATTACTTTCTAACTGACTCCTAATGGTAATATCTACTGTATGATTACCTTTCTAACTGACTCCTAATGGTAATATCTACTGTTGATTACCTTTCTAACTGACTCTAATGGTAATATCTACTGTATGATTACTTTCTATACTGACTCTAATGGTAATATCTACTGTATGATTACTTTCTAACTGACTCCTAATGGTAAATACTGTATGATTACCTTTCTAAGACTCTAATGGTAATTCTTACTGTATATTAACTTTCTAACTGACTCCTAATGGTAATATACTACTGTAATTACCTTTCTAAACTGACCTCAATGTATATTATGAGTATTCTTATCTAATATGCTACTGCTATGATTCTAACTCAACTAGTAGTTGAGTAGTTGTCTGATGTTGCATTCCACCATTCTCTCTATCTTTGTCTGTTGTCCACTTCAGTTGATATCATATGACAGGATAGTCTAAACAGATGATTATACATGAGAGCTTCATGAAAACAAGTAGTACGAGTACAGAGGTGTGTGTGGACGATGTGTGGTTATTCAGATTGTGTGTGGGACATCTGTTGCATCGTTATCAGAAAAGAAACTCACACTTGGTGTCTGTGTCGTGTGTCGTGTCTGTCCTGCTGTGCAGTGTTGTTGCGTGGTTGTCTGTTTGTGTGTGTGTCTCTGTGTGTGTGTCTGCGTGCAGTTATATATCCTCTCGTAGTACGTTCTGCATCTACGTCTAGTCAACTCGCAAAGCACATTGTGGTTAAAAAATCCAACACATTCAATCAGGAACTGTAAAATCATGTTCCTTTCTTATTAATCTGATCGTCATCTTTACGAAAAGATTTATATACTAATTAATTATATGAAAAAAGCACAAGCCTATGGCGAAATCACATAACATATTTATTTTTAAAACAATGAATACAATCATTTTACAGATGACAGAGTATGTCTACACACTGTAACCTCTTGGTGCTACAGGGGTGCTGTTTCGACTTGGACATTTAGCGTTCCAAATTATAACTGCTCTCGTACTCAATTCTTTTTGCTCGTCAAATAGCAATTATTATTACTATTGGATAGAAACAATCTCTATTTCTAAAACCCGTTTGAATTATGTCTGTGGGTGAAACAAGCTCCTTCTGCAGCGAAATTCATTACAGGACCTCGAGAGGTCTGAAAACCAGGCCCTGTTCTCAGATCAGTTTAAAGGCTCTGTATGTATCCTATGTCTGACATGAACTGCACCCGCCTTCCCTGGATGTCAGTAACCAAGTGAGAATTGGAATGGAGTTTCTAGGCAGATCACAGACCTTATAAGGCTCAAGAAGGATGTAGGACCTCTGCGTCCTTCACTTCTTGCATGCCAATAGCAATACCTCACATATTTTGAAACGCTCAGTTATCGCCTTAGAATATTTGTCTGTAATTTAATTCGATATAGTGTTAGAAACATCATAACGAAGTTATTATTTTAAACCAAGTATATCAGTTTTATGCGAGTATATTGCGATTTCGAATTTCCTTAGTATGCGTTTTGAACTTTGGCATGTCTGCGCCGCTTGGCATTGTTAGCTGCTAGTTCCAAAGTTGAAGAGGCGTTTACAACCGAGCAACGATTCTTTTGGACAAAGGACAAACTTGCCAAGATTCTGATGGAAAGCTCGTCACAGAAAGAAAGAGGCGTATTTATGATGTTATTACTATTTATGTGGTAAATGTAAAGCTTTTGTCCCCATTAATTGCTGCACTAGTCTGCTGTAACGCACATGTATGTATAGTAAGTCATTTAAAAATCTAACACAGCGTCTGCATTACTAACTAATGCATCTTTCATTTGCTGTCAAACCTGTAATTTTTTGTCAAGTTTACATCATTTATCGATTAGATTATTCCACTCCAAGATCGCCGGACAGAATGCATGAAATCTACTACGATACAAATTGTAACCACGATTTGTGTGCTAAATATGCACATTTTCGAACAAAACCTATATGCATTGTAATATAATGTTACATGGACTGCATCTGAGAAGTTATGAAGGTTTAGTCAAAAATTATATATCTTTTGCGGATTGTTACGATCGCTAACATTTGCTGCTGAAATCGGTTGTGTTTCTGGCTATTGTGTAAGCAAAATAATGCTATATTGTGTTTTTCGCTGTAAAACACTTAAAAAATCTGACATATTGGTTGGATTCACAAAATGTTGGCTTTCATTTGCTGTACCCAGTGTATTTTTCAGAAAGTTTTATGATGAGTAATTAGGTATTTGACGTTGGTCTCTGTATTATTCTGCCTTGCATCGACGCTATTTCAATTGCAGCTGCAATGTAGAACTGTGATTTATCCTAAATATGCAAATTTTTCTTAACAAAAACATATGCTATACAATAATATGTTATCAACTGTCATCTGATGAATTTTTTCTTGGTTATGTACTATTTATATCTTATTTGGTCAAATTAAGTGATGCACCATATGCAGGAAAAAAATGGTGGCTAGGCTATGCTATCCTTTAGGCTAGGCTATGCTAGTCTGCTTTGTGATGGGGGGATCCCTATCCGGTTGACTACAGACCAGTTACAACACCCTGACTAAAGAGAGAGACCAGCTACAGACCAGTTACAACAACCTGACTAAAGAGAGAGACCAGCTACAGACCAGTTACAACACCCTGACTAAAGAGAGAGACCAGCTACAGATCAGTTACAACAACCTGACTAAAGAGAGAGACCAGCTACAGATCAGTTACAACACCCTGACTAAAGAGAGAGACTCACTACAGATCAGTTACAATGACCTGACTAAAGAGAGAGACCAGCTACAGACCAGTTACAACACCCTGACTAAAGAGAGAGACCAGCTACAGACAGAGATATTTTCTTAGCAGGACTCTTACCAATCTCAGTGAGTAAACCTACAGGAATAAATGTTCATGTCATCAATCACACACCTGATCATAAGTTTGTATTCTTTCATTACGTGTACAGTGTGATACGTTGAAGGAAATGAATGTGTTCATCTTGCAGAACAACCCTGTCCTAACAGCTGGCAGTACTTTCACTAAAGCTGTTGCTTACTCGCTACTGAGACTAAAACCTGGGAGGAGAGCAGACAAACTACTACATTATATATGGAATGTTTTAAAGAATGTCATACCAAAAATCATTTTGCTATTTGGTTTTGAATTTTAAGACCCCTTGAAGTATAAAAAAATATATACACAAATTATTTCATTCAAAATATGTTTTGGCTTTACTGCTATTAGGCAATACATGGAACAACAGATACTTCCTTTAGACTTGGGGACTTTGTTCAGAAGTGTCTGTCCTATAACTGAGAGATATAAGAAAGAGCAGGATACATTCGTATTAGTATTTTTGTTGTACATGCATTTAACCCTTTATTTTTGGCACTAAACAGTCTAAACCTTGTCTAAGCCAGTGGGAGGAGCTATAGGAGGACTGGCTCATTGCAATGGCTGAAATGGAATTAAAGGAACGGAGTCAAACATGTGGTTTCCAATGTTTGATGTCTTTGATACTGATCCATTTATTCCATTGCAGCCATTACCATGAGCCCAACCTTCTATAGCTCCTCCCACCAGCCTCCACTGGTTATGTTGTACTAAAAGACAGGGTGGACGTGTTGACTTTTTGTCACAATACACGTGAAGGCTTTATTCTTCTTTCTGTTGTCTTCAATCTGAAACTATGGAGATGTTGTCAGAACTTCTGCTTTTGGTGAAAATCCCCTCTAAACCAAGTTGACCGCCAGAGTTTCATTCTGATTAACTCTTCACAGACATCATAATAGAAAAAAAGCCCCTATATGGACATTGGTGGCCGACCACACTGTGTGGTGACATTTCCTCTAGGTACAGATCTAGGATCAGCTTTCCCTCCCCCAATCTTAAGCTTAACCATTTGTGGTGGGAATGCAAAACTGACCCAAGACAAAGATAATTGTATCACTACAGTAAGTCACATAGTCACAGGACAGTGCAGGGAGAAGACACAGATACAGACGAACATTAGACATCTTCTTATCAGTGGGCTGTACATTAGCCAATAGATGGAGGGAGATGTTGCCTTGTTTTCCCTTCTCTCTTAATCTCGCCAGGACGCCCTCTCTTGCCTCTATATAATCGCCAGCTGTTCTTCTTGGGACCTGAAAATTGGGTGGATTACAAAGCCCCATTGCAGATGAGTCGAGAGTCGAGCCAGATTGAGGCTCACTATTCCTGATCCGAATGTTCAAAGTTCTTGTCTATATAAGAATGATACTTTAGTGAAAATTATAAGAATAAAATATTAAACACCAAATGAATCCACAAAAATAGCAAAATTGGGTCGGCAGCTACACAGTGTGTGTGTGTGTGTGTGATCTTACCTGAATGTTACAACAACACCATCTGTTGACTGGGATGAAGGCCTCTTAACGTTGCCATATAATGGCTCTCAATGTCGTGTTCTTCATTGCATCAGGTCATCATCTCATAGATCCTCTGACATCTTAACAGTGTGTGCTCAATTACAGTATTCTAACTTCTTACCTCAAATCT
>NW_019943950.1:84176-94474 GCF_002910315.2 Salvelinus sp. IW2-2015
TCTCAGTCAGGTTGTTGTATCTGCGTCTGTAGGCTGGTCTCTCTTCTCAGTCAGGGTTGTTGTATCTGGCTGTAGCTGGTCTCCTTTCTCAGTTCAGGTTGTTGTATCTAGTCGTAGCTGGTCTCTCTCCTTAGTGCAGGTTGTTGTAACGTTCTGTAGCTGGTCACTTACTCAGTCCAGGTGTGTCGTAACTGGTCTGTAGCTTGGTCTCTCTCTCGTCAGGTCAGGTTGTGTGACTGGTCTGTTAGCTGGTCTCTCTCCGCCAATCAGATTGTGTTACTGTCTGTTAGATTAAGGTCTCTCTTCTGCAGTTCAGTTGTTGTACTGGTCTGTAACTCGGTCTCTCTCTTTTAGTCTTTATTGAAGACTCATCTCTTCATAGTAGGTCCCATGATTGAGTGTAGCTGCCCGAGTTGTGTGAAGGTGAATGGACAGCACCGGAGCAAACGAACGTGCCCTTGCTGTCCTCTGCCTTCCGGTTCCCCTCTCCCACTGGGATTCTCTCACTCAAAACCCTATTACAGGGTCACGGGCTTACTGGTGCTCTTCCATTGCCGTCCCTAGGAGGGGCATTCCACTGGAGTGGGGTTGATCTTTAAATCATTCTTCCTGTCCGCGTTGCGCCCCCCTTGGTTTGTCCGGGTGGGGAGTTCTTCCTGGGCTATACTCGGCCTGTCTTCAGATGTAAAGTTGGTGGTTGAAGATATCCCTCTCGTGCTGGGGCTACCACTTTGGCAAAGTGGTGGTTATATTCCTGCCGTGTTGGCCATGGTCTGGGTGTATCGTCGGACGGGGCCAGGTGTCTCCCGACCCCCTCTCTCAGCCTCCATATTTATGATGCAATAGTTTATGTGTCAGGGGGCTAGGGTCAGTCTGTTATATAATGGAGTGTTTCGCCTGTCGTAACCTGGTGTCCTTGGAATTTAAATATTCTCTCTTTCTTTTCTCTCTCTCTCTTTCTTCTCATTCTCTCTTTCTGTCTTGCTTTCTTTCTCTCCTCGTTGATTCTCTCTCTCTGCATGATTTAAGTCAGGTTGTCTTAACTGATCTGTAGGTGGTCTCTCTCGCCAGTCAAGTTGTTGTAATCGTCTGTAGCTGGTTCTCTCTCCCAGTCAGGTGTTGCCAATTAAACCTGTTGTTGACTCAGTCTCCCATTCCTTACCTAACAGTATGATTACCTTTCTAACTGACTCCTAATGAATATCTATGTATATTACCTTCTAACTGACTCCCTATTAAAATGTCTCAGTATGATTACCTTTTCTAACTGACTCCTAATGTAATATCGTACTGGTAATTGATACCTTTTCTAACTGTCTCCTAATGTAATATAGAGAGACCAGCTACAGACCAGATACAACAACCTGACTGAAGACAGAGACAAGCTACAGACCCGATACAACAACCTGACTGAAGACAGAGACAAGCTACAGACCAGTTAGAACAACCTGATTAAAGAGAGAGATCAGCTGGAGAAGGAGTAGAAGAGATAGCAGAGGAGATAGGAAGAGAGGAGATAGGGAGAGAGGAGATAGCAGAGGAGATAGGAGGAGAGGAATCTAGGAAAGACTAATTGAGATAGAGCCTTTGTGTCAGAGAGAGACATAGAGGAGGAAGAAGTAAATTAAGAGAATGAGGAAAGGAGGAAAAAAAGACAAATAATTGATCTTTTTAGATTTAGAGGAGAGTATGTAATCATACTGTACTCAGTAAAATGCTTCTTCATTATTTTTATTCGCAACATTGCCATCTGCTTATGCTTAKTTAAAAAKAAATGTTTTCAAAAAACAGTGTGACCTGCAGTTGGACACACAWAGAAGGCGGAACWGTACTGAGAKMAYACAMACACATACTTCCCTTTBAAAATTCTGAGAAAGATGWAGACAGAATTCCCCCACACACTTCTGAATAACTCCTTACACTGATGTCACACACTTCTGAATAACTCCTTACACTGATGTCACACACTTCTGAATAACTCTTCACATTGATGTCACACACACACAGTATAGAAAGATAAAAGGCCCGGAAAATGTCATAAGGCCATTGGTGATGTATGTGATGAAATAGGTGGCTGGCCACAGAGTACAAGCCATAACGTGACCTCAGTTTGAAGGCTGGGGTGTCAAAGCCTCAGTAATGCTATAGATCTATAACACTGACCACCCCAAGGTAAGAGACTACTGCTCTATAATAACACTGACCACCCCAAGGTAAGAGACTACTGATCTATAATAACACTGACCACCCCAAGGTAAAAGCCTACTGATCTATAATAACACTGACCACACCAAGGTAAGAGACTACTGATCTATAATAACACTGACCACACCAAGGTAAGAAACTACTGCTCTATAATAACACTGACCACCCCAAGGTAAGAGACTACTGCTCTATAATAACACTTACCAGGCAAGTCAGTTAAGAACAAATTCTTATCGACAATGATGACCTACCCCGGCCAAACCAGGACGACGCTGGGCCAATTATGCACCGCCGCCCTATGGACTCCCCATAACGAGCCGGATACAGACTACTGCTCTCTAATAACACTGACCAGCAGTGTAGGAGGTTAGCCTGATTCTTGTGTTCATACTCTAGGTTCTGAGAGAGTTGGTCAGTCTAACTCTGTGTTGTTCATACTTCTGGGTTCTGAGAGAGTGGTCAGTTAACTCTGTTGTTGTTCATATCTAGGTTTCTGAGAGAGGTCAGTCTAAGCTGCTGTGTTGTTCATACTCTGGGTTCTGAGAGAGTGGGTCAGTCTAACTCTGTGTTGTTCCATACTCTAGGTTTGAGAGAGTGGTCAGTCCTAACTCTTGTGGTTGTTCATCTGTAGGTTCTGAGAGAGTGGTCCAGTCTAATACTCTGTTGTTCTACTTAGCAGCTATTGGAGAAGTGGGAGCCCTTATGGTGGTGGAGTGGCAGAACTGGTGTGGTGGTGGAGTGAGAACTGTGTGGTGGTGGAGTGGAGAACTGGTGTGGTGGTGGAGTGGAGAACTGTGTGGTGTGGTGTGGAGAGCTGTGTGGTGGTGGAGTGGAGAGCTGTGTGTGGTGGAGTGGAGACTGTGTGGTGGTGGAGTGGAGGAACTGTGTGGTGTACGGTCTGTCATCAGGCTACGGAGAATGGGTGGGCCTGATCAGATGTTCAATATCCACAGTACTGGATCCTGTGACAATGTCCTCTCTTGTAGGTTATTGCTGTGTTTAATGGAACTCTTTGCTGTAGTCTTAAGAGCGGATTATATATTTTGGTAGAACTGGCTCTATGAACGAGACGTTGGAGAAAAGGCACATTGCACACACACACACACACGACACACAACCCACACACGCACCACACACACACACACACAGCACACAACACACACACACACAACACAACACACACACACACAAACCACACACACACACACACACACACACACACACCAACAGAACACCAACCCACACTGCAATCATTGGCACGGCACACAAACAAATTAGGTCATATACACTCAATCCTATTGTCAATGTTAAAATGTACAGTTCATTATGTAGATTTCTTGTAGGCTTTAACACAAATTTCTCTCTCTAACTCTAGTCTTTTTAGTAGCAACATGTCATGTGACCTTCCCGTGCTTACCTCTAAGTTCATTTATATATTTTTACATTTCCATTCATCAATTATAATCATAAATTTAACTTTTAGAACTAAGAAGAACAAAGGCCACAGAATGAAAATAAGAATCATCTCTGAGTTCTACAGCCTTCCTGATTGAATGTGAGTCCCGGGTGCCGAGCCATATGGTCACTTCCTTATGAACCACATGTCACGTATAGTCTATTGTGCCAATCTGACGTCTTGCCTTGAAAAGTGGATTGGATACTTAAAATGTTCTTTCACTGCAGTGCACCACAGACAGACATCAGAGACACCCAATGAGACCTTTAATCGAGCAAATAAGAATCATACAGTACAGTATTACAATTAGGAGTCAGTTAGAAAGGTAATCAATAAGTACAGTTAATACATAAGTAAGTTCAATCATATATCTACAATAAAAGGTCAAACTAGACTGAATTAGTTGATTTATTCATTGATTGGGGTAATCATTGATATTCTGTACGGTTAGTTGGATGGCCGATACGTCAACAAACAGGTGATTGAATTAAACAAAGTTAATGAAGAAAACCGAACACAGCAATGAGGAACGTGAAGACTGGCGACTCATCTCTCAGGTACAAAGAAATTATCTTTCTCTCTCTCACACACAGATGGCAGACAGGTATAAACGCACAAACCGAAAGCGCACACATGTTGCCTGACACGACCACACACACACTAATATCACTCAGTAGAAAAACACGTTGTACATGTTTTAATTGTCTTGTCTTCCTGGGTGGTCAGTTGGTAGACCTGGGGTTTACAACCTGCTGCGTGTCACAAACACTAAAAGCTCGAATTCAATTTATTGTTTAAATTCAGTTATTGGAACTATTGGAACTAACTATTAATAATCTGTGCACTGGTGACCTGCATGTTATTGGTAAACAGTTGAGGGGTCTGGTAACCCTGAACAAACAGCGCTCTGTTGCACTGGTGACTGCCTGTTTATTGGTAACAGCTGAGGGTCTTGTAACTGAATAACAGGCTCTGTGCACGCTGGGTTGACCTGCCTGTTTATTGGTAAACCAGCGTGAGGGTCCTGGTAACCTGAAACAGGCTTGTGACACCTGGTGAACCTGTCTGTTTATTGGTAAACAGCCTGAGGGTCTGGTAACCTGAAACGGCTCTGGTGCACCTAGTACCTGAACGCTCGACAACTAGCTAACTGAGACAGGCTAACTGCGGTTGCTGGACCTGGTGACCTGGCCTGTTAGTTGGTCAACAAGCTGAGGTCTGGTAACCTGAAACTACGGGCTCTGGTGCCAACCTGTGGACCTGCCTGTTATTTTGGTCAACAGCTGAGGGTCTGGTAACCCTGAAACAGGCTCTGTGCACCTGGTGACCTGCCTGTTTTTTCTTCTCAGAGAATGTAACACGCTCAAATTCATAGAAAGAGCTATGTATGACTGGTAGTGTATTAATTCATAGACAGAAACTACCAGTACATGTATGCTGGTACCTATAGTATGCCCCCCCTTCAATAGACAGAACTATTGTATGACTGGTAAGTATGTCTAATTTCAAAGACAGAGCTACAGTATGTATGACTGGTACTGATGTTTTCAAAGACAGCACCTATGTACGACTGGTACTGGATGTAATTCATGAGACAGAAACTACAGTATGTATGACTGGTACTGTATGTATTTTCAAAGACAGACGTATGTAGACGGTCTGATGTAATTCATAGACAGAACTATGTATGATCTGGTATGTATGTTAATCATAGAGCAGGAACTATGTATGACTGGTACTAGTATGTAATTCATAGACAGAAACTATGTTGACTGGTACTTGTATGTAATTCATAGACAGACACTACAGTATGTATACTGGTACAGTATGTAATTCATAGCCAGAAACTATGTATGATGGTACGTATGTATTCATAGACAGAACATGTATGACTGGTACAGTACTGTAATTCATAGACAGAAACTAATGACTGGCTACTGTATGTAAATTCAATAGACAGAGCTACAGTTGTTATGACTGGTACTGTTATGTAATTCCATAGACAGAATATGTATGACTGGTACTGTATGTATTCATAGACAGAACTAACAGAATGTATGATGGTACTGCGTAATGTAAATTCATAGAACAGAACTAATGTATGACTGGTAGCTCGTATGTAATTTCATAAACAGAACTATGTATGACTGGTACTGTAATGTAATTCATAGACAGAACTATGTATGACTGGTAACTGTATGTATTCATAGACAGAGCTTATGTATGAACTGGTACTGTATGTAATTCATAGACAGGGTCAGTTGTATTGACTGGTACTGTATGTAATTCATAGACAGAACTATGTACGACTGGTACTGTATGTAATTCATAGACAGAGACTATGTATGAACTGGTTACTTATGTAATTCATAGACAGGGTTTACAGTAATGTATGACTGGTAATTGTAATGTAATTCATAGACGAAATTGTATTGACTGGTACAGTATGTAATTCATAAGACAGAAAACTATGTATTACTGGTACCGTATGTAATTTCATAGACAGACTATGTATGACTGGTAACTGGTATGTAATTCATAGACAGAACTTATGTATGACTGGTACTGGTATGTAATTCATAAACAGAGCTACAGTATGTACTGACTGTTGTATGTATGTAATTCATAGACAGAACTATGTCAATCAAGGACTGTCCGTCCATGAGATCAAAATGATAGTTTTTAACCCATTCTGAGACTACAGTGTTTGTTAACAGTTCCATGGTAGAAAAGCTGATATTTGGGGGTCCTGATGGGTTTAGAAAGTAAAACTAAGTCATGAAGGCATTTATAAGTTACATTCATGAAGAATGAAAAATACTTTTCAAAGTCCCAAAAATGTAAGCAGCAATCGCAGATTCCTCTAAGTCATGCTTTAGCTATAATTGTGTAATTATGGTAATTTCTTCAATAAAGTAGCTTCCTGTTTATCAGAATTGAGATGACAGCACTCTTGAGCAAACGGTCGCTACCAACCCTAACTCGGGGGGGGAGGGTGGTTTGGTTATCGGAATTCTAATGATAATCAGTAGTGATGTAGGATGATGTTTGTTTTCTGTTTTTTAAATCATAATGTAGGATGGTGTGTGTGTGTGTTTCTCTGCAGATGGAAGACTAAGACTCTACAGGCTGGCTGCTGTGTGTTTAGGAGTGCTTGTGTGTTCTACAAGTCATTCTCAACAATCTCACCTGAGACTGGCTTTCCTGTCGAGTGAGGCTGTGGCAAATGACCCCTATTATCACAGTACTTTTGCACAGTGCACTATGTAGGGAACAGGGAGCCATTTGGGACTGGCGTACCGGCACCGATTTCAGTCAGAAGTAAGCACTGACAAAAATGTGTCAACAAAAACAAAAAAACTGCATCCAGCCTCTGCTTCAAATCACATAAAATGTATTTTTATATTAGCCCTTCTTACATCAGCTGATATCTCAAAGTGCTGTACAGAAACCCAGCCTAAACCCCAAACAGCAGCAATGCAGGTGTAGAAGCACGTGGCTAGAAAAACTCCCTAGAAAGGCCTCAGGAAGAAACCTAGGAAAAAACCTAGCCCGAGGAACCAGGCTAGAAGGGGTGGCCAGTCCTCTTCTGGCTGTTGCCGGGTGGAGATTATTAACAGAACATGGCCAATGATTCAAATGTTCATAAAATGACCAGTAATGGTCAAAAAAATAATAATCACAGCAAGTGTCAAGGGTGCAACAGGTCAGCACCTCAGGAGTGAAAATGTCAGTTGCTTTTCAATAGCCGATCATTGAGGTAACACTTGAGTACACAAAGCCATGTCTTACAGTGTATTCGGGAAGTATTCTAGACGTCTTCAAACTTTTTCCACATTTTGTTACATTAAGCCTCAATTCTAAAAATTGATGAGGGGGAAACAATCTTGAATCAATCTAACAACCGCATAATGACAAAGTGAAAACAGGTTAATATAATTTTTTCCAGATGTATAAAAACAAAACATAAATTTCCTTATTTACATAGTATTCAACCCTTGCTGTGAGCCATGAAATTGAGCTCAGGTGCATCCTGTTTCCATTGATCATTCCTTGAGATGTTTCTACAACTTGATTGGAGTCCCACCTGTGGTAAATTCAATTGATTGGACATGATTTGGAAAGGCATACACCTGTCCTATATAAGGTCCCCAACAGTTTGACCAGAGCAATTTCAGAGCAAAAAACATACAAACATCCAGTCAATCTCGAAATAATAATTAATACGTTTTACTGGTGAAATGGTCACACTGCATGCCAATCATCTCAGTGCAATTATCATGGGATAATAATGCAAATTTAGAATAATAATTGAAATTACTGTTACGACCGTGAGGTTGGAATTAAACCAGGAACATATGTATCATCCTTTCCAGAGTAACAGAGGCAAGATGAGACTGAAGAGAGAGACCAGCTAACAGACCAGTTGCAACAACCCTTGACTGAAGAGAGAGACCAGCTACAGAATGGAAAAGAGAATGATCTCATGAGAAACGTTCTCTAATCTGAGTGAAGGTTTCACCTAAATAACTGATCATAACATCACATATCTAATAATGCACGTAACTTGTGTTCGTATTCTAAACAATAACTAGGGTGCAGAATAATAAGATGGCAATTCATGTTTCTGTCTTGTAGAACAACCTGTCCTGAAGGCTGCAGCAAAGTTTAACTCGCAAGTTGGTAACTTCCTGTCTACATTGTGAAAAAAACGTGGAAGGAGAGCAGACAGGACTGTCCCTGGAAGAGAGGAGCAGACCTGGTGATCGCGTAAACAGTGAGTATGGAACAGGTGAGAGCGAGAGAGAGCGAGAAGAGAGAGAGATGAGAGAGAGCAGAGAGAGAGAGAGAGAGAGAGAGAGAGAGAGAGAGAGAGAGAGAGAGAGAGAGAGAGAGAGAGAGAGAGAGAGAGAGAGAGAGAGAGAGAGAGAGAGAGAGAGAGAAGAGAGGAGAGAGAGAGAGAGAGAGTTCAGTTGGCGGGGGAGTTATGATCAAACCCTCTCTTGGTAAGTAATGCCAATCTTCCAGTATTTTACACATATAGTCTATAGGTCAGTTGACAATATCAGTATTTTTCTCACCAACCAGGAGTTTCTCTAAATGGGCCTCAACATAAGAGAGCCTGATGGTCTACTGACTCTGTTACTGAGGGGGACCTGGAATCGGTGGATCGGCACCCCACTGACCACCCAAGGTAAGACACTACTGCTCTAAAACGACCACCCATAAGGTAAGAGACTACTGCTCCATAATAACACTCTGACCACCCCAAGGTAAGAGACTACTGTTGTAATAACAGGTGACCACCTCCAAGGTAAGAGACTACTGCTCTATATAACACTGACGCACCCAAGGTAAAGAGACTAAACTGCATCTATAATAACAATTGACCACCCAAGGTAAGAGACTACTGTCTTAATACATTGACCACACCAAGGTAAAGACTACTGCTTTAACTAACCTAGATACATTTTCCATAACTGCCCAAGGTATAACTATGCTTGTAATAAACTGACCACCCCCAAGGTAAGACTCACTGCTTATAATACACTGGACCACCCAAAGGTGAGAGCTACTGCTCTATAATAACACTGACCACCCGCAAGGTAAGAAGACTACTGTCTATAATAACACCTGACCACCCTCAAGATAAGAGACTACTCGGCTCTCTATAAGATAAATGACCCCAGTAAGCTATCTCTATTCAACACTGACACAAGGTATAGGAATACTGCTCTAAATAACACTGACCACCCCAGGATAGAGATACTGACTACTATAAACACTGCCACCCAAGGTAGAGACTACTGCTCATAATAAACTAGACCAACCGTGGCACAAGTAAAGAACTACTGCTCTAGTACTACACGAACACCCTCAAGGTAAGAGACTACTGATCTATAATAACACTGACCGACCCCCAAGGTAAGAACACTACTGCCTCTATAATAACACCTGACCACCCAAAGGTCGAGACTACTGATCTTATAATAACACTGACCACCCCCAAGGTAAAGAGACTACTGCTCTATAATAAACACTGGACACACCAAGGTAAGAGACTACCTGCTCTAAGATAACACTGACGCCCCAAGGTAGAGACTACTGCTCTAAAATAACACTGACCACCCCAAGATAAGAGACTGCTGCTCTCATAATAACACTGACCACACCCAAGGTAAGAGACTACTGCTCTAGTAATAACAACTGACCACCCCAAGATACAGAGACTACTGCTCTATAATAAACAATTGACCACTCCAAGGTAAGAGACTACTTGCTGTAATAATAACACCTGAACCACCCCAAGGTAAGAGACTAACTGCTCTAATAACACTGACCACCCCAAGGTACAGAGACTACTGCTCTATAATAACACTGACCACTTCGTTCCGCACAGGTAAGAAGACCTACTGCTCTATAATAACACTGACACCCCAATGTAAGAGACTAACTGCTCTATATTCACACTGACCACATTGTAAGAGGAGTAGGCACGGATTCTCTGGGTTGTTCATAATCCTATGACTACAAGGTGAGATTTAACAATCCAGTGTGATAGAGACCTTTTATAACAAATTACATATTGCTTCAAATCATGTTCATAAAAAGTACTGTTTCACACTCATAGATGTTA
>NW_019943950.1:94499-100776 GCF_002910315.2 Salvelinus sp. IW2-2015
TTGTTCAGTCTTCTGTGTGGTTCAGTTGGTACGGAGCATATTGTTTAAAACCTGCTGGGGTCACGTTCACTAAAATGCATCAATTCAATGTATTTTTTTTTTTTAGTTATTAGAACTACGTGGAACTATTTAAATACGATTCATTGAATAGAGCCTTTTAAAAACAACAACACAGTGGACCAATGTTTTTGGTAAACATCTGAGGGACGGGGCTGTAAAAATTTTACCACTCTCAAATTCATAGCTACAGTATGTATGCAAGGACTGACCATCCACGAGATCTAAATGATAGCTTTAACTATCTGAGACTACACAGTGTTTGTTTACAATTCCATGGTAGAACAAGCTTATATTTTGGGTCCTGATGGGGTTAGACTGTTAAACTAAAGTCAGGAGGCAATTATAAATTACAATTAAATTAAATGTGATATAGCAATCACGGATTGACCCTTTAAATCATGCTTCGGCTAAATTGTGTAATTTTGGTCGTTTCTTCATACAATAGCTTCCTGTTTATCAGATTTGAGGTGACCACAAGCTTGAGCAAACTGTTGCTGCCAACCCTCGATGGGGGAAAACCAATGGTGCAATGGAAATGTTTGTCTCTCAGAATTCTAATCATAATCATTAGTGATGTAGGATGATGGTGTGTTCTGTTTAAAACATAGTTATTAGTCATGTAGGATGACGGTGTATGTGTGTCTGTGTATTTCTGTGTCTGTTTTTCTGTGTGTGTTTCTGTGTGTCTGTGTGTGTGTTTCTCTGCAGATGGAAGACTAAGACTCTACAGGCTGGCTGCTGTGTGTTTAGGAGTGCTGTGTGTTTTACAAGTCACTCTCAACATCTCCCTGAGACTGGCTTTCTGTGAGTGAGGCTGTGTCCCAAATGACACCCCATTAGTGCACTGGTCAAACGTAGCGCACTAAATAGGGGATAGGGTGCCATTTGGGAACCTTTTCCATTTGTGAACCTAGGGTGTCATTTGGGACCCTAATCCATGTATAGTGCATTACTTATAACCAGGGCCCATAGGATAGATATGTATGTCATTATCACTCTATAGTTCTGTAATCACAAACCAAGGATCACAATTCAGACTTACAGACATTACATAGCTTGTGGGACCAGCAGTTTAAAAAAATTGCTGACACACAAAAAAAAAGGTCTGTGTCCCAAATAGCATTCTATCCTCTTTAAAGTACACTACTTTTGACCATGGCCCATAGGGCTTTGGTCAAAAGCAGCTCGCCATATAAGTAATAGTGTCATTTGGAACAGATCCCAGGAACTTCTCTTTTCTTTCTTTCAGCCCGCTCCAACAAAGAGAGAAAACATTTATAGGCCTGTTACAACACCACTAGTCTGGCGCAAGACCAGACAGATACCAGTTGTATCATGGCTCTGTGTACAGAGAGACCAGTGCCAGACGAACAGAAACCAGTTACTGAGGGAAAGAGACGGGTTACAGACGGAGAGCAACCAGCTGCAATAGGAGAGAGACCAAGAGAAAACTGACAAAAACCAGTTACAGGAGCGTTACAATGCCCTGAATAAAGAAAGGGACATGTTGAGAAACAGGGTCAGTGTTCTGACCAATGAGAAGGTGGTGCTGGAGAAGAGGCTCTCTGAGTGTGGTAAGTAGTCAAGTCAGTCACTAGGGCTGTGTCCCCATTCTCTACCCTTCTTTTTAGGAGGGAAGAGGACAAGCTGAAACCAATACAGTATTGTGACTGATCCAAAAGTGCCAATAATATATTGGCAAAAAGAATTACACTGAAAGACAGAAAGATAATACCATGTAGTGTGTAAATGCATGGCTCACAGTTAATTACACAATCTTAGGGTAAATTTAATGTCACACACACAGTTGTAGATGATAATAAAATAAACACATTTAAACAAGATGTGGATTTGACAATACTGTATGTAGCTATTTCTGTCATTTCTCACAGATCCAGTGCAGCATGCGGTCGCATGGTGCATCGTTCCAGTTGGCCAAAACGCTGTCCCGATGGTAGACCTCGACACAATCCTCTCGTTGTTGTATCACCACGTTCCGGCTGACCACTCTTCCAGTACCTACAGACAACACACACACAGCGTCCACCATATTGTTTTCTAATATTCAGATGCTGGGTTGCGTTCCAATAAGCTCTTCTTTTGCTGAAGTGTCGTTCATAACTACTTCAATACATCTAAAAGCCTTGGGTTGGTGTAGGCATGTGAGCTAGAGGGAACTCCAATCACAGTGATTTCCTTTCAAATCCATAAAGGGAAGTGGACAAGTGCACACTTCTGGAGAAAATATAGAATATTGGAACGCACCCCTTGGTTCTTTCTGAATTCACCTTCCCTCAACTCCTTGTGTCCTCTCTCCTCACCTCCTTCTCAAAAGGCATTGGAAGAAGAATATCCAAGGTCCTCCCCCTCAGAAGTTCTCCTCCAATGTTTTTTCAGAAGGATTCAAGACAGGCAGTGGCGACCTGTCATTCAGTACAGGTGGGGCAGAGCTTTATTTGTAGCATTAATTAATGTTAATGTCATCAGCTTTTCATGTCACAAATCTTCTCTCTCTCTAACTCCCTTGCTTTCTCCCTCTTGTCTCTGTCTCTCTCCCCTCCCCCTCCCTCTCTCTCCTCCTTCTTCTCTCCCCTCTCCTCTCTCTATTCTGACCTCTCCTCATGTCACCTATCAGGTATTCATGTTATACAGTGCCTTGCAAAAGTATTCATCCCCTTGTGGTTTTTCCTATTTTGTTGCATTACACCTGTATTTAATTATTTTTTTTTGGGGGGGGGGGGGGGGGGGGGGGTGATTTCATGTAATAGACATACACAAAATAGTCCAAATTGCTGAAGTGAAATTTAAAAATTACTTGTTTCAAAAAATTGAAATAAATAAAAAACGAAAAAGTGGTGCGTGCATATGTATTCACCCCCTGCTATGAAGCCCTAATAACATCTGGTGCAACCAATTACCTCCAAAAAGTCACATACTAGTTAAATAAAGTCCACCTGCGTGCAATCTAAGTGTCACATGATCTGTCACATGATCTCAGTGTATATATACATCTGTTCTAAAGGCCCAGAGTCTGCAACACCACTAAGCAAAGGGCACCACAAGCAAGAGGCACATGAAGACCAAGTCCTCTCCGAACAGGTCAGGGACAAAGTTGTGGAGACGTACAGAGCAGGGTTAGGTTATAAAAAAATATCCGAAACTTTGAACATCCCACGAAGCACCATTAAATCCATTATAAAAAATGGAAATAATATGGCACCACACAAACCTGCCAAGAGTGGGCCGCCCACCAAAACTCATGACCAGGCAAGGAGGGATTAACTTCTTCAGGCTGCAAGCCCGACATCGGGCTTAATATGACAACAGCCACTGCAAGTGCAGGGCGCGAAATTCAAAATCTATTTTTGTAAAATTTAACTTTCACACAATAACAAGTCCAATACAGCATTTGAAAGATAAACATCTTGTCAATCTAGCCAACATGTCCGATTTTTTAAATGTTTTACAGAGAAAACACCACATATCATTTATGTTAGCTCACCACAAATAAAAAAGAGGACAGACATTTTTCACAGCACAAGTAGGATGAAGTAGCATCACAAGCCAACCTAACTAACCCTAAAACCAACATAAATACCTAGAAAAAACTACCTCAGATGACAGTCCTATAACATGTTACACAATAATCTATGTTTTGTTAAAAAAAAATGCATATTTTAAGCTATAAATCAGTTTTCAACTTTGCTACCATCTTAGCCACCATCATAGCTACAGTCAGAAATCGCACGGCAGTAGCCAGAGAAACACAGACACCAACGTCAACTACTAATTTCACATCAGAAAAGATTTCAGAGAAAATATATGGTGATAGCTAATGAAGAGAAAGATCTTGTGAATACAGACAATATTTCAGATTCTTTAAATGTTTTACAGCGAAAACCACCATAATATTCATGTTAGCTCACCACCAAATAAAAAAAGAGAGACAGATATTTTTCCACAGCACCCGGTAGCATGCCAGCTAGCATGCAGCTTAGCATGCAAAGCCAACCTAACTAACCTAGAACTAACCTAAATAACCTAGAAAAAACTCCCTCAGATGACAGTCCTATAACATGCTTACACAATAAATCTATGTTTTTGTTCGAAAAAGTTGAATATTTTAGCTATAAATCAGTTTTACATTACTGCTACCTCTTAGCCACCATCATAGCTACAGTCAGAAATCGCACGGCAGTAGCCAGAGAAAACAGACACCAAACGTCAACTACTAATTTCACATCAGAAAAGATTCAGAAAAATATATGGTGGATATCTAATGAAAGAGAAAGATCTTGGTAATCAGACAATATTTCCGATTTCTGAAGTGTTTTACAGCGAAAACACAATATATCGTTATATTAGCTTACTACAATAGCTAACACACAGCAGCATTGATTCTAGTCAAACGCTAGCGATAGCACAGTTCGACAGATATATGAAAAAGCATCCCAAATTGGTCCTTATCTTTTGTTGATTTTCCATCAGAATGTTCTCCAAAGGTCTTTGTTCAGAAACCGTGTTCATTTGGACCTAGAACGAACGATGTCCCTGTTGAATTAGCATGGCACACCTGCCATGCCGTGCTAACCTCTCCGTCTTTGAAAATTCTTGCGTCGCATCACGTCTAAAGTCCAGATAAAATTTCAATATATAATTAAAGTTATTCAAAAAACATACTTTAGATGATATTGTGACCTGTATCAAAGAAAATCGAAGCTGGAGGTATATTCACCTATAACGGTGTTTTCCAGGAGCGCAGTCCAGTTCCTACTTCGCGCACAGAAAAAAAATAAAGGTGCGCACTTTATCACTCAAAGAGGTTCTTTTCAGTCCTGACAGAGATAATCAAGTCATTTTTTTCTCACTTCCGCATGACAACCAGGGGAAGATGTGTGACGGTGTTTGTACAGTCCTCAAGTGCCAAGGCTTTTATAGAGAGTATCGTTGAAGAGAGACGATAGCTTCTTGGAAATGTCATTTTCAGAAAATGGCTGTAAAAAGAGTATGTTTCACTTAGAGAAATAATTAAACCTGTTTTAGAAACTAGAAGGTGTTTTATATCCAAAGGTAATAATAATATGCATATTGAAAGAGCAAGAATTGAGTACGAGGCGGTTTGAAATGGCCACCTCTTTCCACTGCTGATACTTACATGCTGATTTTTGAGCATAAGAGGTTAATCAGAGAGGCAACAAAGAGACCAAAGATAACCGTGAAGGAGCTGCAAAGCTCCAGAGCGGAAATTGGAGTATCTGTCCGTAGGACCACTTTAACCTCTCATCACCCCGAGAACACCATCCCCACTGTGAAGCATGGTGGTGGAGCATCATGCTGTGGGGATGTTTTTCATATGCAGGGACTGGGAAACTGGTCAGATTTGAGGAATGATGTGATGGCGCTAAGTAAAGGAAATCTTGAGGAAGCCTGTTTCAGTCTTCCAGAGATTGAGACTGGGACGGAGTTCACCTTCCAGCAGAGACAATGACCCTAAGCATACTCCTAAAGCAAGGGAAGCGGGAAACATTTAAATGTCTTCGAATGGCCTAGTCAAAGCCCAGACCTCAATCCAACTGAAAATATGTGGTATGACTTAAAGATTGCTGTACACCAGCGAACCCATCCAACTTGAAGGAGCTGGAGCAGTTTTGCACTGAAGAATGGGCAAAAAATTCCAGTGGCTAGATGTGCCAACCTGATCGAACATACCCCAAGAGACTTGCAGCTGTATTTGCTGCAAAAAATGGCTCTAACAATGTATTGACTTTGGGGGTGAATAGGTATGCATGCTCAATTTAAATTTTTTTGGTCTTATTTTTGTTTTTTTCACAAGCAAAATATTTAGCATCTTAAAAGTGGTAGGCATGTTGTGTAAATCAAATGATACACCCTCCCCCAAAAATATTTTTAATTCCAATTTTGTAAGGCAACAAAATAGTAAAAATGCCAAGGGGGAGTGAATACTTTCGGAAGACACTGTATATCTCCTCTCTCTCTATCCCCTCTCTCTCTTTCCCTCTCTTCCTCTTCTCTCGTTCTCTCTCCCCTTTTTCCTCTCTTTCCCTCTCTTCTCTCTCCCCTCCTCTCTTCCCTCCTCCCCCTCTTCTCTCATTCCCTCTCCATCTCCCTCTCTCTCTCTCCTCTTCCCTCTCTCCTCCTCTCCCCCTCTCCCTCTCTCTATCTCCCTTTCCCTCTCCTCTCTCTTTCCCCTTCTTCT
>NW_019943950.1:103704-113604 GCF_002910315.2 Salvelinus sp. IW2-2015
TAGGTAGTAATATGCATTGAGATTGTTCCTTCCGTTGCCTTCTTTTGTATAATGGTTCTTTACTTGGCTCCCTATCGTCGTTCCTTTTTCGCCATTTTTTTTCTGACACGATCTTTCTTGTTGCGCTCCGTCTGATTGTCTTGTACCCCCTCCCCCCTTGTGTTTTCCTGTGTCCCGATACTCCCTTTTTTGTTTCTCGGTGTCGCGCTTGTTGTTTTTTGGTGGTCCTCCCTTCTTCCCTTCCTTGGCCTCCTTTTCCGTTTTGTCCTCTGCCTTGTCCCCCCCCTTCTTTTTTTTTAGTTTTATTTTGTCATTTGGAACATCTTGTGTCGGTTTCTGTTGTTGTTTCTGTTGGCCAGAGTGCCCTTTTGCCCAGGGGCTTCTTTTTTTCCTCTCCCTTTAAGAGTTATTTTTTTTTAATAAGCCTTTTTCCCCTCTTTTGTTTCTTTTTTGTAATATATTCCCCCTGAATGGGGAGTTTATTTCGTAAATTAATTGCCTCTCTTGTTCCTATAATAGGATCAACCCTTCATGAAGCGTGGGGGCGTCTTTGTCTTTTTATCGTCCCTAAATCACCTCATCATGCGCCGCTTTTACCTCGTTCTCTCTCCTCCCTCTTCCCTCTCTCCTCTTCTCTCCTCTCTCCCCCCCCTCCCCCCTCTCCTATCTCCCTTTCCCCTCTCCCTCTCTTTCCCCTTTCTTCTATCTTTCATCTCTCTCCTCTGCTCTCCCCTCTCTGTCTCACTATCTCTCCTCTCTCTCTTCAATAATCTCCCTCTCTCTATCTCTCTCCCCTCCGCTGCCTCTCCCTCTCTCTCCCCTCTCTCTCTCTTGCTCTCTCTATTCTCTCCTCCCCTCTCTCTCCCCTTCTCTCCACTCTCCCTCTCTTCTTTCCTGTTCTCACTATCTCTCCTCTCTCCTCAATATCTCCCCTCTATTCTTCACTCTCTCAATATCTACCCTCTCTCTATCTCTCTCCCCTCGCTCCCTGTCCTCTCTCCTTCCCCTCTCTCCCCCTCTCTCCACTCTCCCTCTCTCTTTCCCCTCTCTCCTCTCCTCTCTCTCTCTCCCTTCCCTTTCCTCTCTCTCCCTCCCCTCTTCCTCTCCCCTTTAACTTCCCTCTCCCCTTTAACTCCCGCTCTCTTTCCCCTCTCCTCTCCCCTTCTCTCTATATTGCGACAGGTTTCCTTCAGGACAGGTTTCCACTGTTTAGCTCTGTCAGAGAAAATACTATGGTACACGTATTGACCAACAAATTCTAACATTGTAATTAAACTGTTGCAAATCCATAATGAGGGTGCACTCATGAGGTTAAATTCCGAAGCTAAACCCTTCTCCCCGAAATATACACTCGCTCACTCTCCTCATCGATTTAAAGGATTATGACTGCACCAATCCAATGCATTTAAATGCATGACTGAACAAGTGCACACTTCTGGAGAATCAGTTTATTCATTAAGTATTACTTCTATGAAATGGTATTGCTTCCAAACAATGAACAATGTGAGGATGCTGTGTTCTGTGTTGTGTTCTGTCTAGTGGCCATAGAGACTATAACACATTARCATTTAAACTTGGGTTAACAGAAAGAAGAAAACATTCAGGTAATATGTAAATGTTTTAGCTTTGCTTTCGGACTCTTATCCCCTAAACTGAAAAAACATGTGCAAACTCTACACTTGGTGCCAATTCTTAGCTAGTCTTACTAACAATATCTCTGGTCTGATATCAATCATCGTTTTCACACTGACCACGTTAATTAAGTACAGCCCTCCTCCTGCCCTACATTTGACCAGATCCATGGCCCTGGTCCAAAGTGGTTAACTAAATAGTGATCAGGGTGCTACTTGGGACACACTAGGGCCTCTCCCCAAGCCTGACAAAGAAAAGAAACAAAACAATCCTCAATTACTCACCCATTCAAATACAAAATACATTGTTAACTGTTTAGGTAACATGGTTGTGTGAATAATTCCTTAACCACACTGGTCTAAAGACACAGTACATTAATAAGAAGAATTAAGRCACAGATTAAGTAATACAGGGAAAATGTCCTAGGAGATTTCCCAGCTTCCTGATTGAATGTGATTGGATCATTAAACCAGTGTCACCTGTAGTTGACATAGACAGAGGGCAGAACAGTAGTAAGAGAACACACTGCACACAGGCAGAYGCGGACTCACGTCAAGTTCCCCTTTTAAACCTCTGAGAAAGATGCAGATCAATATCCTACACACACTTCTGAATAACTCCTCACACTGATGTCACACACAGACAGCATAGAGAAAAGAAAAAGGGCCCTAAACGGCCCCTACACGGCCACGGTGCAAGCCATAATGTGACCTCCGTGTGAAGGCTTGGGATGACACAAATAGGAGTCTGTTAAATGCATGTAGGAATTGGTCAATTGCCAATAGAATAGTAAGAGACCATATAAGAGGATGTGTGAGCCTGGTGTATGTGGGTGAAACTTCCCCCAGAAGACCAGGAAGTTACTCAGCAATCAGATAACAAGGTGAAAAGAAGAAGAAGAAAGTTTCMCAACTATAACCAGCCAGGACATGTTACTGTATAACCAGCCAGGACATGTTATTGTATAACCAGCCAGGACATGTTACTGTATAACCAGCCAGGACATGTTACTGGTATAGTACCAGGCCAGGAATGTTCTGTATAACCAGCCAGGACATGTTACTGTATAACAGCCGGGATACTTGTTACTGTATAACCAGCCAGGACATGTTTACTGTTTTAACCAGCCAGGACATGTTACTGTTATACCAGCCAGGACATGTTACTGTATAACCAGCCAGGACATGTTACTGTATAACCAGCAGCAAATGTTATGTATAACCAGCCAGACATGCGTATGTATAACCAGCCAGGACATGTTACTGTATAACCAGCCAGGACATGTTACTGATAAACCAGCCAGGACATGTTATGTATAACCAGCCAGACATGTTACTGTATAACCAGCCAGACATGTTACTGTAACACAGGCATGACATGTTACTGTATACCAGCCAGGACATTTACTGTATAACCGAGCTGACATGTTACTGTATAACCAGCAGGACAATGCTCTACTGTTTAACAGCCATGACATGCTTACTGTTAACCAGCATGACATGTTTACTGTGTAACCAGCCATGACATGTTACTGTATAACCAGCCAGGACATGTTACTGTATAACCAGCCAGGACATGTTACTGTATAACCAGCCATGACATGCTACTGTATAACCAGCCAGGACATGTTACTGTATAACCAGCCAGGACATGTTACTGTATAATCAGCCAGGACATGTTTCTGTTCCACAAATCCCCACCTACAACAGGGTCAAAAGCAGTCAGCTTCAGAGTCAGACACTCTGTACTAAGGGCCTCCTCTAGGTGAACGATGAGTTTTTACCCCTAGCACTACACAAGTGAATCAAATCATCAAAGCTAGATGATGAGTAGGTTATTTGAATCAGCTGTGTAGTGTAGGGTAAAATCTAAAATGTTCACCAATTGGGGACCCAGGACTGAGTTTGAGAAACCCTGCTTTAATGCACTGTAGCTACAGTCAGAAAACATTGTTGAAAATGTCTGAGACCATCTATACCAAGCCAGATATGACCAAGAAGGTTTGACAGAGGTGAGATGGAAGAGAGGATTGTGGATTTCTACATCATAGCAGACACACTGGGGGAACAGTGAGATCAGCACCACAACACATCTGCAGAAAGGCCAGCTACATGACAGTTACAACACCCTTACTGGGGAAAGAGACCAGCTACAGACTAGCTAAGACAACCTGACTGAAGAGAGAGACCAGCTACAGACCAGTTAAAACAACCTGACTGAAGAGAGACCAGCTCCAGACCAGTTACAACAACTTAACTGAAGAGAGAGACCAGCTACAGACCAGTTACAACACCCTGACTAAAGAGAGAGACCAGCTACAGACCAGTTACAACAATCTGACTGAAAAGAGAAACAAAGCTTCAGACCAGTTATAATACCATGACTAAAGAGACAAACCAGCTACAGACCTGTTACAACAAACTGACTAAATAGAAAGACCAGTTACAGACCAGTTACAACAACCTGACTGAGGAGAGAGACCACCTACAGGCAAGCTATAACAACTTGACTAAAGAGAGACACCAGCAACAGAGGGAGAGAGATGATTGTGAAGGCTGGTACTGCATCTCGACTAAGACACCAAACTGGAGTGATAGAGGAAAGAACTGAACGAACAGAGGAACAGCATTGAAGCCTCATTTATCAAGACTACTTAACCCATCATAGACTAAGCCCTGTTTCATCCGGGGGGGGGGGGGGGCTGAGATCTAAAACAGCAACATTTTCTCTCAGCCTCATGGCAAAATGTGGAGATTAGCTACAAACTGAGCAACTCCACTGCCACGACAGCAAACGGCACGCAACACTTTTTGTATGAACATATTCATGTTATCACTACTTATCAGCATCCTGTGTGTCTAGATTTAAAGAAGTATAAAATGTCCAAACCTCAACCACCATGTTACTATTTCATCATCTTCCTCTTTTTACATGTTCCTTTAAATCTGGGGATGACATCTTAAACASTTAGTCTCAGACAGAGCAGAGACAGAGACAGACCCAGAAACAGACAGAGGGGCAACGATAGGACCAGAACCTGAGTATGGACAGAAAACACAGTAAGTTGTTGGAGATGTCTGAACCCATCTATGCTGAGCCCGATATGACCAAGAAGGTTAAGTTTAACAGAGATGAGATGAAGGAGAGGATTGTGGATATCTACATCAGTGCAGACACCCTGAGAGACGGTGAGACCAGCACCAAGAGAGAAGAGACAGAGGACACTGCTCCTAATAATGGACCAGGAGACCAGCACTCAGGTAACACACACACACGCACTCACTCACACACGCAAATAAATGACACACACAATATATTAAACAGGTGAGATTACCCTGTAGTACGATACCTTTATTTGTCCCAATCTTGGATGATACAGTAAAACATATTACCAAAGATCTTACTTTAATCATATGTGATTCAGTACATTGTCAGTGGTGGAAGAGACCCTCTGGAGTTGCTGCAGTGTGTCTGGGGCTGCTGTGTGTTCTCCTACTGGCTGGGATCATAGGCCTGTCTGTACAATGTAAGTCTATAGTATATCTATAATAAACAACAATATAAATGCAACATGCAAACATTTCTAAGATTTTATGAGTTACAGTTCATATCAGTCAATTGAATTAAATTCATTAGGCCCTAATCTATGTATGTCACATGACTGGCAGAGGTTCAGCCATGGGTGGGCCTTGGAGGGCATAGGTCCACCCAGTTGGCAGCCAGATTCCAACTACTGGGGAACCAGGCCCAGCCAATCAAAATGAGTTTTTCCCCACAAAGGGCTTTATAACAGACAGAAATACTCCTCAGCACCCTCCCTCAGACGATCCAACAGGTGAAGAAGACAGATGTAGAGGTCATGGGGTGGCATGGTTACATGTGGTCTGTGGTTGTGAGGCCAGTTGAACGTACTGCCAAATTCTCTAAAACAACATTGGCGTCAGCTTATGGTAGAGAAATGAACATGAATTTATCTGGCAACAGCTCTGGTGGACATTCCTGCAGTTAGCCAGCCAGATGCACGTTCCCTCAAAACTTGAGACATCTGTGGCAAATCTACACATTTTAAAGTGGCCTTTTATTGTTCACAGCAGAAGGTGCACCTGTGTAATGATCATGCTGTTTAATCAGCTTCTTGATATGCCACACCTGTCAGGTGGATGGATTATCTTGGCAAAGGATAAATGCTGATGAACAGGGATGTGAACACATTTCAGAGAAATAAGCTTTTTGTGGGAATGAAACATTTCTGGGATCTTTTAATTCATCTCATGAAACATGGGACCAACACATGTTGCATTTATATTTTTGTTCACTGTTTAAATAGTTCTTATGATTCAGATTTAGTAGTTCTGATGTGATCTATTTTAGTGAGCAACTTCTTCTTTATTGTTGTTGCAGACAGCAACGTCTCAAAGAACTCATCTGCAGAGAGAGACCAGCTACAGACCAGTTACAACACCCTGACTAAAGAGAGAGACCAGCTACAGACCAGTTACAACACCCTGACTAAAGAGAGAGCCCAGCTACAGACCAGTAACAACAACCTGACTAAAGAGAGAGACCAGCTAAAGACTGAGAGAGATTTTCTTAGCGGGAGGCTTACCAATTGCAGTGAGTAAACCTACAGTAATACATTATCTCTCATCCCACAAACTTTATTGTGTGTCTGTATTATTTTACTAACTATCCAGGATGATAAGTTTAAGGAAATTCATATTTTCATATTTTATAACAAACCTGTCCTGAAGATTGGCAGAAGTTTGAATCAAGTTGGTACTTCCTCTCTGAGAAGACTGAGAAGAAAACCTGGGAGAAGAGCAGACAGGACTGTCTGGAGAGAGGAGCAGACCTGGTGATCATAAACAGCAATATGGAACAGGTTGTAGCTTGGGTTGTGGTTCTCCTGAAAGATGGAGGGAGAGAACGCAGAGGAATCTCGTGTTCGGTTTGATGGTTCATAACTGCTGTTGTAACAAAGAGTTGTTTTTCTCCGTTGATCAGAAAGGGAACCGATGTGTTCTATGGGACTCAAACTCCTCTTTCCCACAAATCCAGGTGACGTTCTTTCTGTCACGCTATGAGAAGATCATTCTCACATGGCCTGTAGAGGATCTCTTCGGAATAGACTTTCGTGTATCTCTACACAGTCCTCCTGCCGCAGTTAGGGCCTGCATTACCAGGCTGTTTGTCATAGTCTTAGTACCTACAGGGGTTAAACACAACGTCATGATATCCATGGTTTAATACCAGTACCTACTCACAAGGTTTATATAGACAGTTAAGTCACCTGATATGAGGGGGGTGGTATATAATACCAGTTACTTACTACAGGGATAAAAACAAGTCAGATATCATGGTTATACCAGTAACCCCTCTAATGGGTTAACAAAGTCAAGATATCATCTGTTAAATACCTTACGTACCTCAACTATTTGGTAAGGAAACACGTCAGTATCATGCGTTAATTCACTAGCTACCACACCTAGCACTGAGGGTTAATACAACAGTAATAGGAGGGAAACTTCATGGTTAATACCAGATTACACTTTCTACTCGGGTTAAAACAGCTCATGCATATCATGGTTAATACCAAGTACCTACAGGGTTAACAGTCAGATATCATTGGTTAATACGCAAGAACCTACAGGGTTAAAAACAGTCAATTTCATGTTAATACCAGTACCTATCACGGGTTAAAACAGTCAGATATCATGGTTATACCAGTACCTAGGTTAAAACAAGTCAGATTCATTAGTATACAGTACCAAAGGGTAAAAACAGTAAGATACATGGTTAATACCAGTACTCTACAGGGTTAAAAACAGTCAGATATCATTTGTTAATACGAGTACCTACTTGTTAAAAACAGTCATATTATCATGGTTAATAGCAGTACCTACAGGGTTAAAAACAGTCAGATATCATGGTTAATAGCCAGTACCTACAGGGTTAAAAAACAGTCAGATTTCATGGTTAATACCAGTACCTACAGGGTTAAAAACAGTCAGATATCATGGTTAATACCAAGTCTTACGGTTAAAAAACAGTAAGATATGATGGTTAATACCAGTACCTACAGGGTTAAAAACAGTCAGATATCATCGGTTAATACCAGTACCTACAGGGTTAACAAAAAGTCAGATATCATTGTTAATACAGTACCTACTTTGTTAAAAACAGTCAGATATCATGGTTAATACCAGTACACACAGGGTTAAAAACAGTCAGATATCATGGTTAATACCAGTACCTACAGGGTTAAAAACAGTCAGATATCATGGTTATACCAGTACCTACAGGGTTAAAACAGTCAGATATAATGGTTAATACCAGTATACAGGGTTAAAAACAGTCAGATTTCATGGTTAATACCAGTACCTACAGGGTTAAAACAGTCAGATATCATGTGTTAATACCAGTACCTACAGGGTTAAAAAGTCAGATATCATTGTTACACCAGTACCATAACAGGGTTAAAACAGTAAGATATCATGGTAATACCAGTTACCTACAGGGTTTAAAAACAGTCAGATATCATTGTTAATACTAGTACCCGAGCGCGGGCGATTGAGATCTCCTTCTTTTGTTGGGGTACACCACCACGATCACGGCATATGCCATGCAGGCACTGGGGTTTATAGCAGTAGCCTACGGTTCATTTTGTGGTCGGGAAACGATACAGTCTAAGAGTAGTCATGCGGCGTCTGACTGAGGTAGAGAGTTATTCTTTTGGGCCCGTCGGTGCCGCGGTAGCTCAGGGTTAAAAACAGTCGCAGGTCTCTTTGTCGGGCCTGCCCAGTTCGGTATAGATGAAGGAAGCTCCGTAGAAATGGGGTGTCCTTACTTATACGAGCGGAACAGTTACCGATGGGAAGATCGAGGGGTATAATATAGGCGAGATGCTTACCTTTCGGCTACAGGTTAAAAACAGTCCGACGAAATCTCTGCTACGTGGTTGCACGAGCATGAGACTGGTTTAGTTTTTAAGGGCCCCCGTAGGTGAGCGCGAGCTGGGTTCTACTAGTGCGGGAATCCTATCAGGATGCACGGTCAGCGCGTGAGCGTCTGGTTTCATTTGTTGATTTACAAAGGGAAGATAACCCCGGTCGTGGAGCAGGGATGGTTCTCTTTGGGGAACAGTAGGTGAGCGGCTACTATGTGGTTGAGATAATAATGCTTCTAGATTACTGGGGGATCCTCGTAGAGATTGCAGACAGAAGAAGAGTACGAGGCGTTACGGTTTAATCAACCAGTTCAGCTTATATCCAATGGGTTAGATACAGTACCTACAGGGTGTAAAGACAGTCCAGATATCATGGTCTAAGTACCGGGATGTACCTACAGGGGTTACAGAACAGACAGTGCAGATCATCGAAGCGGGTGTGTATATTCACCAGTTACTCTTAGGGAACACAGTAGGTACAGGGCGGATACGAGAGAATGAGTCATTCTCGGTATTCGCGTCGGACATGTCGGGTTGCGAGGTCGTAACAAGTATCGGTTCATAGTTTTACCTCAGACGCGCAGCGAGCGTAGAAGAAGCATGGCTCGAGCATTGATAGAGTCTGGGTTTCATACTCCTTTAGGTGGACCCCCTGAGACGCAGGTGTTAAAACAGTCAGCTTTCATGTTTGTTAAATACCAGTATACAGGGTTAAAAAGAGTCAAGATATCATTGTTAAAGAGCGGCGATGGTTTCTTTCGGGAGACCAACCGTTACAGGTGAGCGACCAGTATAAAGGTCATACAGTCTACGCCTATCACCGTTCAGATTATACAGGGACATAATCCTCAGATCAACGATAGATTTATTGACAAGAAAGTGTCTTCGACTCTTACAGAGCGGTTACCTGTTGTATGGGCCTTGTCATCAATCTTTTGTAAAGCCATAACTCAGTAGAAAAGACCAGGTTGTGAATGTCGTTATTGGAGTAGATTAGTTTCAGATCTCTCAACCTTGTGGTCAGTGTTGGTCCGTCCACCCATGCACGAGAGCTCGGGCCAATGTCCCGCTGAGGTAACAGTAGTCAGCTCCGTACCAATCCAGACCACTTCTTCTGAGGTTGAATGAGAAACTTCCTTTGTTGCGAAGAAATCATATATCTTCATATGTTGATATATTTCTACTAATCTCTTCTTCTTTTCTCTCTCTCTCGCACTCTCGTCTCTCTCTCTCTTGCTATCATCTCCACTCTGTTCTCTCTCTCCACGTCTCTCTCTCTCTCAGGCTTCTGGTGCTCTCTGTCTCCTCTCTCTCTCTCACCC
>NW_019943950.1:113629-141222 GCF_002910315.2 Salvelinus sp. IW2-2015
CCCCAAAAAAACATTTGTCAACGTCCCAATACTTTAGAAGCTCATTGTTTGACCATATCTACCCCCGACAGACCTATATCACCCCTCCCCCCTCCTCCCCTTCTCTTTCGCGCTATCTCCTCTCACCTGTTCCTGTCTGCTGTTAATGATCACCAGGTCTGTTCCTCTCTCCAGACAGTCCTGTCTGCTCTGCTCAGTAGAGATGAAGTAACAACTGCATTCAAACTTCTTCCATCTGTCAGAACATGTTTTTCTGTTTGATGACACAACACTGATACAATATGATACAATACAATAAACATCACATTTTATTTTCCATCATTCACTGAACTAGATCTCAATGAAACATTTACTTCATAATAAAGATAGGTATGAAAACCAGCTCACTGACCACAAAGCAAATTCTGAAGCTTGTCTTTCTCTGTAGTCAGGTTGTTGTATCTGGTCTGTAACTGGTCTCTCTCTTCAGTCAGGTTGTTGTATCTGTCTGTAACTGTCTCTCTCTTCAGTCAGGTTGTTGTATCTGGTCTGTAACTGGTCTCTCTCTTCAGTCAGGTTGTTGTATTTGGTCTGTAACTGGTCTCTCTCTTCAGTCAGGTTGTTGTATTTGGTCTGTAACTGGTCTCTCTCTTCAGTCAGGTTGTTGTATCTGTTCTGTAACTGGTCTCTCTCTTTTAGTCAGGTTGTTGTATTTGGTCTGTAACTGGTCTCTCTCTCAGTCAGGTTGTTGTATTGGTCTGTAACTGGTCTCTTCTCTTCAGTCAGGTTGTTGTATCTGGCCTGTAACTGGTCTCTCTCTTCAGTTGTGTTGGTCTTATAAAGGGAACAACTCTGTGACAAGTTGTTCCTTTTATCCTCAGAATCTTTGATGGCTCTGTTATCTACAAAATATTAACACATAGTTACTAGGTAAAACACCAGACAAATAGGCTTAGTAACCAGCACTTAATACAACTATGTGAAAAGCAATGAACTTGTACACAAACTCACAGTAGACAGACAGGCCTAAGATCCAAGCCAGTAGAACACACAGCAGCACCAGACACACTGCAGCAACTAGGAAGGGTCTCTTCCCTGAGCAATCAGGCTCTGTGGACACATTCAATATACTTTTATGTTTGTTGTGTGTGTGCGTGTGTGTGTGTTCTGTGTGTGTGTGTTACCTGAGTGCTGGTCTCCTGGTCCATTAATAGGAACAGTGTCTGCTGTCTCTTCTCTCTTGGTGCTGGTCTCACCGTCTCTCAGGTGTTCTGCACTGATGTAGATATCCACAATCCTCTCCTCCATCTCACCTCTGTCAAACTTGATCTTCTTGTTCATATCTGGTTCAGCATAGATGACCTTTGACATCTTTAACAATACCTGGGTCTTTCTTTCTATGTAGGTCTACTATACATGAAGTCTTTGCTTCTTGAACTAATGTGGTGTTCTTCCACCATGGCCGTCAGGAGGCGTCGTACGTCAACTTCAAGTCCTCTATACGTTAAGTCTCTGCTTCTAGTGATATCTCTGTCTCTGAGTCATCTGTGTGCCTCTGTCTGTGTGACTACTGTAGGTGTTAATTAACTCTAGGGAAGTATCAACAAAATTACATGGGTAGTTGTGGCTATGCTAATATAAAAAATATAACAAGTTTGCATACTTGTGTGCAAGTGTGATGTGAGAGATTGTTACAGTGGTTATTGTTAAAACATTTTCTGCAGCACAATGTTCAGGAGGTCCAGGACTACAAACATGGGTCATTATAATGTCCAGACAATAGATGTGACACTACAAACTGCTCCAAGTGGATATTGAGGGTGGTGCTTTAAGCAGTGAAGGAGGAGATGGCGACATAATTGGACGCAGTTCTGCTCTCTCTAAATGAACCTGATTGGTCGAGGAGGCTTTGAGTGACAGCTGGTTGAACCACTGAAAAGATCCACTTCACTTCCCTCTTTTGGGACCCATATAGGGGAACAACAGTCAATATGAGCATTTGATATTGTGCTTACATGTAACGTGACAACAAAGACTGTGTCAAAGATTATTAATTAACATGCTTTGAAACCCTTTAATATTCTTCTACATTCATTGATTAGTGATAGAGTCAACTCCTATACAGTGTATGTAATGGTGGTTTAGTACTGTTGAGAATGTTATCACCAGGTCTAAATTGGAGAATGTAAATATCTGTAGCAATTAAGAAGAATGTATTTTAAAATGGAAATGATGAAATGCACTGCATGCAGAGTGTGAACAAAAGTCAAATTATACTAACTTCGTGTTGACTCTGGTACACAGGAAGTTACATGTCAGGAAATAAGTACAACTTTCAATAATATGCTGTAAAGAGTACAACATGTGTGTTGTTTGAGAGGGAGAGAGAGAGAACTGTAGGTTGCTGTTATGTGTTACAGTTTTGTTGTCAAGGTGATATGGAAACACTTTCTCACAAATCCAGGGTGAGTTTTCTGTCACATGACAAGTCATTCCATGCCTGTAGAGGACTTTGATATTCGTGTATCTCAACACAGTCCTCCTGCCCAGTAGGACCTGCATTACCAGGCTGTTTGTCATACCAGTACCTACAGGGTTAAAAACAGTCAGATATCATGGTTAAACCATACCTAACAAGGTTAAAAAACAGTAAGATATGATGGTTAATACCAGTACCTACAGGTTAAAAACAGTCAGATATCATGTTAATACCAGTACCTACGGGTTAACAACAGTCAGTATCATTGTTAATACCAGTACCTACTTTGTTAAAAACAGTCAGATATCATGGTTAATACCAGTACCCACAGGGTTAAAAACAGTCAGATATCATGGTTAATACCAGTACCTACAGGGTTAAAACAGTCAGATATCATGGTTAATACCAGTACCTACAGGTTAAAACAGTCAGAATCATGGGTAATACCAGTACCTACAGGGTTAAAAACAGTCAGATTCATTGGTTAATACCAGTACCTAACAGGGTTAAAACAGTCAGATATCATGGTTAATACCAGTACCTACAGGGTTTAAAACAGTCAGATATCATTGTTAATACCATACCAACAGGGTTAAAAACAGTAAGATATCATGGTTAATACCAGTACCTACAGGGTTAAAAACAGTCAGATATCATTGTTAATACCAGTACCTACTTGTTAAAAACAGTCAATATCATGGTTATAGCAGTACCTACAGGGTTTTAAAAAACAGGTCAGATAATTCATGATCTCTCTCTTGGGGGGCTTTGTGCTCCAGCACTTTGGATTTGGAAATATACAATGTCTATGAGGTTAACGGGCAGACTGACAGCTTTCAGTTTATGGGATTTGTGCATCTTTAACTTTCTCACTCATCATTATTGACAATTCATTCAGCACTATCCATAGTCATGGTAGCATCCACATTTAAGTAGAAGTGTTTAGAAAACATATTATATACTTATTTACATGTAACGTTACACTCAAAATTGACACAATACATTATTAACCATTCATTTCTATTGGGCACAAAATAATCTGAAACACAACAAAAACTAAAAGCAAATTCATCCAACAAGTTTGTAGTTTCACAAGCTAGATTTAGTCATTGCGTACTACGGAATATGGGACCAAATACTAAAAACTTTGACTACTTTAATACACATATAAGTGAATTTGTCCTAATAATTGTGGTCCCCTACAATGGGGGACGATGTACAAACAGTGATGTCATTTCTAAACAGTTCACTCAATATGGATGAAAAAACCCGAAACTGAAAGCTGTTGGTCCGCACTTTAACCTTTAATGTATAATTTCAATTCTGAAGTGCTGAAGTACAGAGCCAAAACAACAAAAAATGTGTCTGGATGAGAGTCTGGATTGGTCTGACTGACAGAGAGACAGAGGAGACCTGGAAATGGGTGGATGAAACACCAGTGACCGCAGAGTAAGAGATGTTATGTCACGACTTCCGCCGAAGTCGGCTCCTCTCCTTGTTCGGGCGGCGTTCGGTGATCGGCGTCACCGGTTTTCTAGCCATTGCTGCTCCATTTCTCATATGTCCATTTGATTTGTCTTGTTCCATACACACCTGGTTTTCATTCCATAATCACACTGCATGTATTTAGTCCTCTTTTCCCCTCCATGTAATTGATTATTGTTATGTGAATATTGTCAGGCGCCATACTTTTGTTATATTCCGTGTTTTTGGCACGTTAATGTTTTTATGTGCTGTCATTTTTGGACCGGAATTAAAGTGCGCCTGTTAACTACACTCTGATCTCCTTCATCTGACTTCGCCTCAGTGCACACCCCTAACAGAATTACACACCGAACCATGGAGTCAGCAGGAGCAGGTACCCCGGTTAAAGGAGTTGGGGAGCGCGTCCAGGAACATTCTGCTATGTTACATCATCTTGGTGCCATGATGGATCGTGTTGTCCAGACTATGGACCGCTGGGAGAGACAGGAAGACTCCCCAGTGCCTCGAACAGCACAACCGGGGTTACCTCTACCCGTCCCTTCCGGAGCCAGTCCCAGTGGCATGCGTCTCTCCCTTCCCAGGGAGTATGATGGGACGGCAGCACAGTGCCAGGGATTCCTGGTACAACTGGACCTCTACCTGGCCACTGTGCACCCAGCTCCCTCGGGAAGGGAGAGAGTGTCCGCCCTCGTCTCATGCCTCTCGGGGAGAGCTCTGGAGTGGGCAAACGCCGTGTGGGGAGAAGAAGATGCGGTGTTGGACCACTTCGAGGAGTTCACCCGTCGCTTCCGGGCCGTCTTCGACCATCCGCCCGAGGGTAGAGCGGCGGGGGAACGGCTCTTCCATTTGAGGCAGGGGACGAGGAGCGCCCAGGATTTTGCCCTGGAATTCCGGACCTTGACCGCCGGAGCAGGTAGGAACGACAGGGCCCTCATTGGCCTCTATCGGTGCAGCCTGCGTGAGGACGTCCGACGTGAGCTGGCCTGCAGGGATGCCACCATCTCCTTTGACCAACTGGTGGATTTGTCCATCCGTTTGGATAACCTGCTGGTCACCCGCAGATGTCCAGAGGGGGCTCTGTCAGTGCTATCTTCCAGCACCCCCGCTCCGGTGCCCATGGAGTTGGGAGGGGCTGTGCGTAGGGAGACTGGAGGAGGAGCATTCACGTGCACCATTGGTTTCCGCAGATGGCACACTGCCGGTCGGTGCCGTGTCGGTTCCTCTGGGAGTCGGGGCAACAGGCAGGGCACTCTGGCTTCACCCCAGGTGAGTCTGCACCACATTCATCCAGAGTCCCCTGTTTGTACCTGTTTATTTCCCTTATTTTCCCCCGCATTCCCAGCATAAGGCGCTCGTCGATTCAGGCGCAGTTGGGAAATTTATCGACAGAGCGTTAGCCCTTAGTTTAGTGATCCCCATTATTCCTGTAGTTAGACATTTCCCGGTTCACGCTCTGGATAGTCGACCATTAGGGTCCGGGCTAATCAGGGAAGGCACCATCTCCCAGGCCATGGAGACGCAGGGGGGTCACAAGGAGAAAATCAGTCTCTTCCTCATTGACTGTCCTGCATTTCCCGTGGTACTAGGCCTTCCCTGGTTAGCTCATCATAACCCCACCATTTCCTGGCAACAGAGGTCTCTCACGGGGTGGTCACGAGAGTGCTCGGGGAGGTGTGTAGGGGTTTCTGTTGGTGCTACCACGGTGGAAAGTCCAGAACAGGTCTCCACCGTGCGCATCCCCTCAGAATATGCCGATTTGGCTCTCGCCTTCTGTAAAAAGAAGGCGACTCAATTACCACCTCATTGACGGGGGGATTGTGTGATAAATTTCCTGGCAGATGCTGCGCTTCCCAGGAGTCACTTGTATCCCCTGTCGCAAGCGGAGACGGTGGCTATGGAGACATATGTCTCTGAATCCCTGCGTCAGGGGTACATTCAGTCCTCCACTTCACCCGGCACCTCGAGATTATTGTTTGTGAAGAAGGATGGAGGGCTACGCCCGTGCATTGACTATAGAGGTCTCAATCAAATCACGGTGAGGTACAGTTACCCGCTACCTCTTATTGCCATGGCGATTGAGGCAATACATGGGGCGCGCTTCTTCACGAAACTGGATCTCCGGAGTACGTATAACGTGGTGCGTATCCGGGAGGGAGACGAGTGGAAGACGGCATTTAGTACCACCTCAGGGCATTATGAGTACCTGGTCATGCCGTATGGGTTGATGAATGCTCCATCAGTCTTCCAATCCTTTGTAGACGAGATTTTCAGGGACCTGCACGGGCAGGGTGTAGTGGTGTATATGATGAAATTCTGATATACTCCGCTACACGCGCCAAGCATGCGTCCTTGGTACGCAAGGTACTTGGACGACTGTTCGAGCATGACCTGTACGTCAAGGACGAGAAATGCCTGTTCTTTCAGCAGGTTGTCTCCTTCCTAGGGTATCGCATTTCCACATCAGGGGTGGAGATGGAAAGTGACCTAATTGCAGCCGTACGTAATTGGCCGACTCCCACCACGGTAAAGGAGGTGCAGCAATTTTTAGGGTTAATCAATTACTACCGGAGATTTATCCAGGGTTTTGGCCAGGTGGCTGCTCCCATTACCTCATTGCTGAAGGAGGGTCCCGTACGGTTGCAGTGGTCGGCTGAAGCGGACAGGGCTTTTGGGCAGCTAATAGCTCTGTTTACTTCAGCTCCCGTGCTGGCCAATCCGGATCCCTCTTTGGCGTTCATAGTGGAGGTGGACGCGTCCAAGGCTGGGCTAGGAGCCGTGCTCTCACAGCGCTTGGGTACGCCACCAAAACTCAGCCCCTGTGCTTTCTTCTCAAAGAAGCTCAGTCCAGCGGAGCGTAACTATGATGTGGGGTACCGGGAGCTGTTGACTGTGGTTAAAGCGTTGAAGGTGTGGAGACATTGGCTTGAGGGGGCTAAACACCCTTTCCTCATCTGGACTGACCACTGCAACCTGGAGTACATCCGGGCAGCGAGGAGACTGAATCCTCGTCAGGCAAGGTGGGCCATGTTCTTTACCCGTTTTGTGTTTACCATGTCCTACAGACCAGGTTCCCAGAATACGAAGGCAGGCGCACTGTCCCGGCTGTATGACACAGAGTAGCGGCCTATGGATCAGACTCCCATACTCCCGGCATCATGCCTGGTAGCGCCTGTCATGTGGGAGCTGGAAGCAGACATTGAACAGGCATTGCATACAGAGCCCACTCCCCTCCAGTGTTCTGTCGGACGTATGTACGTTCCGTCTGCTGTCCGTGACCAGTTGATCTATTGGGCCCACACGTCATCCTCCTCTGGTCATCCGGGGATCGGTCGGACGGTGCCCTCTCTTACTTCCCAAAGTAGTGGTGGCCCACCTTTGCTAAGGACGTGAGGGTTTATGTTTCCTCCTGCTCAGTGAGTGCCCAGTGTAAGGCTCCGAGACACCTGCCCAGAGGTAAGCTACACTCTTACCCGTTCCACCACGGCCTTGGTCCCACCTGTCTGTGGATTTTTTAACCGATCTACCACTTTCACAGGGAAACACTACGATCCTGATTGTTGTGGATCGGTTCTCTAAGTCTTGTCGTCTCCTCCCCCTGCCCGGTCTTCCTACGGACCTACAGACTGCGGAAGCCCTGTTTACTCACGTCTTTCCGGCACTACGGGGTGACTGAGGATATAGTGCCTGAAATGGGTCCCCAGTTCACGTCGAGAGTCTGGTAGGGGTTCATGGAATGTCTGGGGGTCTCGATCAGCCTTACCTCTGGTTTTCACCCCGAGAGTAACAGGCAGGTAGAGAGAGTCAACCAGGATGTGCGCAGGTTTCTGCGGTCCTATTGCCAGGACCGGCCGGGGGAGTGGGCGGCGTTCGTGCCCTGGGCCGAGATGGGCCGAGATCATTACCATGATAACATACTGTAACACATTCGTTCTGTCTCTCTCTCTCTCTCTCTCTCTGTCAATTCAATTCAATTCAATTCAATTGACTTTATTGACATGGCAAGTTATTATTACTTACATTGTCAAAGTATACATATCGAAAAATTTCAATAAAATATATATGTATATATATACACAAAATATATATATATTTATATATAAATAAATGGTGGGACTAACAGCAATAATAATAGTAGTAGTGGACATGGGATTACCATTAATAACAGCTACAACAACAATATTAATCAGAACAACAATACATTAAAGCAACAGTAGTAGACCAGTGTCAACATGACTGAGAAGACACATGACCTGGTACGAAAGACAAAACAAAACTAAGCTAAATGGGAAATATTATCAACATTACTTTGCATTTTTCACTGGCTGTCCCTCAGGCTGTGGCAGGAGGACACATATTTGGCTGCCAAAACTGCACATTTTGGCTTTTCACCCAACAAATATTTGAATTTTTCTTCATCTTTTATAGTTTCAAATTCTTTGTATTGAATTATAATTTTGGGAAAGAAATATGCTCTTAGGTCTGAGTATTTGTCACAGTGTAGTAGGAAATGCACTTCTGTCTCTACCTCTCCCCTCTGTCCTCTGTCTCTCTCTCTCTCTCTATCTCTCTGTCTCTCTCTCTCTCTCTCTCTCTCTCTCTCTCTCTCACTCTTTCTCTCTCTCTCTCTTGCTCTTATTCTCACTCTTTCTCTCTCTCTCACTCTTTCTCTCTCTCTCACTCTTTCTCTCTGTCTCTCACACTCTCATCCATTCTCTAGTTCATATCTTCCTGATATGAGCGTGTCCTGTCCATCGTCACAAATAGCAAGTGCCAGGCTGGACACACTGGACAGCTCTCATAGAGAGATAGTGGTAGACTATGGAGATGTCTGTGTCCACTGTTTATATCAATGAAGATGTTAGAGGAATACAGTGTGTTTTAGGGGACCAGATTCACAATAGAGCCCATCTATTTTAATGAATTTACTATATGTTTTAAATACTTTTACTTATACTTCACTATAATCTTAAAGAAAATAGTGTACTTTTATACCATATATTTTCCTTGACACCCAGAAGTGCTCATTACATTTTGAATGCTTAGCAGGAGAGGAAAATTGTCAAATTCACACTTATCAACAGAACATCCCTGGTCATCCATACTGTCTTTGATCTGGTGGACTTACTAAACTCACATGCTCGTTTGTAAATTATGTCTGAGTGTTGGAGTGTGCCCCTGGCTATCCTTAAATAAAAATAAAACAATTCAATCGTGCCATCTGGTTTGCTTAATTAAGGAATTTGATGTGATTTATACTTTTACTTTTACTTTTGATACTTGTATATTTAAAACCTAATATTTTTTTTACTTTTACTCAAGTAGTATTTTACTGGGGGACGTTCACTTTTTCTTGAGTAAGTTTATATAAAGGTCTCTTTACTTTTACTCAAGTATGACAATTGGGTACTTTTTCCACCACTGCTTCTTAGGTTAAATTATCAACTCATCTGCAAAGAGAGACCAGCTACAGACCAGCTACAACACCCTCACTAAAGAGAGAGACCATCTACAGACCAGTTACAACACATTGACAACAGAGAAAGACCAGCTACAGACCAGTTACTACACCCAGACTAAAGAGAAAGACCAGCTACAGACCAGTTACTACACCCAGACTAAAGAGAAAGACCAGCTACAGACCAGTTACAACACCCTGTGTCACACCCTGGCTAGGGTCAGTCTGTGATATCTGGTGTAATTCCCCTATCTTATATGGTGTCCAGTGTGAATATAAGTATGCTCCCTCTAATTATAATTCTCTCTCTCCCGCCCCTGCTGGAGGATATGAGCCCTAGGACCATGCCTCAGGACTACCTGGCCCGATGACTCCTGGCTGTCCCCAGTCCACCTGATCGTGCTGCTGCTCCACTTTGATATGTTCTGCCTGCGATTTATGGAACACTGACCTGTTCACTGGACTTGCTACCTTGTCAATAGACAGGTCAAGGCAGGCAGGGGTCAGTAAACCAGAGGTTGGGCAACGGTACCGGACGGCAGGCAGGCTCAGGGTCAGGGTAGGCAGAGGTCAACAATCCAGAGGGTGGCAAAGGTACAGGTTGGCAGGCAGGCTCAGTGTCAGGGTAGGCAGAGGTCAACAATCCAGAGGGTGGCAAAGGTACAGGTTGGCAGGCAGGCTCAGTGTCAGGGGCAGCCAGACTCAGTGTAAGGGGCAGCCAGAATGGTCAGGCAGGTGGGCTCAGAGTCAGGACAGGTAAAGGTCAAAACCAGGAGGGCGAGAAAAAGAGAGACAAGAAAAAGCAGGAGCTGAGACACAAAACCGCTGGTTGACTTGACAAACAAGACTAACTGGCAACAGACAAACAGAAAACACAGGTATAAATACACAGGGGATAAGGGGAAGATGGGCGACACCTGGCGGGGGGTGGAGACAATCACAAAGACAGGTGATACAGATCAGGGTGTGACAACATCTGCTGATGTTAAAATGGTTTTATAAATACATTTGATTGATTGATGATTACAGACTAGCTACGATGCCCTGACTGAAGAGAGAAACCAGCAACAGCGAGACCAAGACAGGGTTCAGGAGATGTTTTCTATGCTTGGTAAGTGGTGGATATAAATACGGGAGGCCCGGACATTAGGCAGGTTTAGGCAGCCTCATAGAGAGGCAGATTGATGAGGGCAGCATTTTTCTGGCTAAATTGACCAAGACGCACCCCTCTAGCCTTTAGGTGGCCTTAAGTTAGATTTGGTTGCCCCATGGGCTGTGTGTACGACCTACAGTAAACAGCCTGGTCCATGGAGCACTGGGCTTTGTGTACAACCTACAGTGGTTCTTCCTTTAAAAGTTGCGAGCTTGCACCACAGGATTTAGAGGTACCCAGCATCACGGCTTCATTGCTCCAGAGCACCACAAGGGGGAGTTAGAGCACTCATTATGCATTTGGGTCCTAAGGTTTTTATATGACCAATCATATCGAGTGGTTCCAATGATGTTGACGTGAGCCACCCTTGCCTGTGGCGTTCTTCAACAAAGATGGCTGACAAAACATTACAGTGGATCCAGATGTAAGTTGCTATAACATCATAACGAGTCAAGCATAACATTTTCAATTGAGAGGAAAATGTTAGTTAATGTAGAGACAAACGTTTGTGCATATTATTTTGTCATAAAGTTAATTCACGAAAATCGCTCTTTAGCAAGTTATCTGTCTAGCTAACATTAGCCAGCTAGCTAGTGTTAGGAGAAATAATTTAWMATTTGTGTTGATTAATGTTTTAGGGAYTCCTGAGAWWACCAGCAAACCAGGCTGTCGTCWTRTGAAACAGTGAATGTAAAGAATCTAGCTAGCTAAAGCATTTACTGCAAATTGAATGTACAATTGTGTAAGCTTGCCTTACAATGCAGCTGAAGTAATATAGCTAACTATCTATTTACTTGCTTATTGTGTAGTGGAGGATAAACATAACTGTATGCCTATGGATGTGTAGCTAGCTACAGTATGTAGCCTATCTGTGTATGAACCCTAAAACGTTAGGATCTGAACAAATATTCATACCAATCTATGAACCTCCGCTATCATAGTTGTTGTATCAACTTCAAGTCTGAATGGCATTAATGAAGCCTGTGGATAGAGTAGAATATAATAACTTTATTGTGCCAAGGATGCAAGTACTACATACACATGTACTGTAGTTATTACCACGCATGAAATCCCCACATTGTAGCCTGTACATTGAATATATTCACTGATCATGTACTCTTCCTTGGCTAATAAAGATGCGGTTCAGGTATGAATCTCTGTGAGACATTATTTTTCAGTCATATCAAACTCCATTCTTTGAATGATGCTGTGTCTGCATGTATGTATTACAATTAGACACGTCAACAGTGTTTACCACTCCTGCTCCTTGGACATCAATGATTATACATTGTAACTATGCAATAGACTAGAAGCATGATTGATTTGTATTTCATATATACAGAAGAAGAAAAACTATGCATATCTAACTCCCTTCATCTTTATTGATCTGAGGACACAGGATAGTATTTTAATGAGATACTTCATTTCAACCAGTGGAGAATGTGAAACACTTTATTGAAAGAAGTTCATTATCCAGGTGTTATAAATGCATTATAATTATGATAATTGTAATATTAAAAATACAAGWTCAATCTGTACTTCAATGCACATATGGTGTGCATTATAAAACGAGGAAGAAAGACGAGGTGGGTAAAGTGGTGTAGAAGACAGAAAGGGAAAGAGGTAAGAACCTCGCAGACAGCATATGATTCATAAATTACAGTGCTACCCTAATATTCTCTCAGTTCATCACAATTGCGGTGTCTCCTAACCAGCCTTGGGCTCCCAGTCGGCCCGAAGGTTATCTTAAGATCGGGTGAGGTGGCAATGACGGGACTGGCTTCCTCTCTCACATCAAAACATACCTGCAGACGAGAGAGCATGATTAAGCCTTGTTTGTTTTATTCTAACAAGGTCAGTCATCTTAAATCAGGAGGTGAAATGCAAAACTGACCTTTGATCATTAACTCTGGGACTACTACATCTATGTCTGTATTTCAATTAATAATACTTCCTGTTGACCTGACCAAGTGACATCTCACCTATGATCATGCTGTGCTCTCTGCGTCAGCATGGGGGGTCAATGTAAATAGTCCGGTGGCCATTTGATTAATTGTTCAGCAGTCTTATAGTTTGGGGGTAGAAGCTGTTATATGAAATAGAGTAAGRTTCTCAGATAGGAAGAGAGGAGATGGGAGGAGAGGAATATAGGAAAGACTAATAGAGATAGAGCCTGTACTCTGGAAAATGATTCTTCATTATTTTTATTAGAAACATGTCATGTGATTTGCCATAGGYTTATACAAAAAAAAAGAAAGAGGGACCAAATATTAACCTATACTTTTCACATTAATAATGCACATAATAAAGTCACAGATGAATAAATTAATAAGGAACAGTGTTCTTTAACAAGGTCTACCAACTTCCTGATTAAATGYGATTGGATACTTAAAACAGTGTGAGCTGGACACACACAGAGTGCAGAACAGTACTRAGAGGGCACAAACACACACATTCACACCACACTGCTGTTGTGTYTCTTCCTGGAGGTTGCTGTCTGTGTGAAGTCCTCCCTAAACCTATAACAGTGTATGTTCTCAGACTCAGACTGTTAAAACAAAACAGCTTTTTAACAGCATATAGTCCCAATCCAGTGTATACTCTCTAGCTCCATAGAAAACAACAGTATATTTTAGGGTGTAATTAGAATGAACCTATAAATGGAGATATCTTAGGAGATGTACGTTAATGTGGACAGAAAGAGCCGTCGACAGGATACTGTGTACAGGAGCATAGATAAACAACTTGAATCTCAGAACACTGGTAAATACATCGTAGTCATAGAGACACACACATGGAAATCTAAACCAATAGTTATTATCCCTCCACTTGCCACACAAACTGTTAACCTTAAGATCATGAGGTTGGTTGATGTCTAATGCCCCAAACTCAAATGTTTAAAATAATGATCTGTAACAAACAGATTGTTAATATTTAAAAACAGAACACAACTTGTCTTCCAAACAATGGTGTCTTACTTCACAAGGGAAAGGTTTTGAAACAGTCATTAGAATGATTTGCGTGTGGAAATTGATACACGAAATGCTACATACTACGTGTCCCAGTTTAAATGTTCTGAAATGTTGGAGGCTCCAAAGGTGTATTTGTCACGATCGTGTGTAGAATAAACGGACCAAGGCGCAGCGTGCATAGACTTCCACATGTTTAATAAATGAAACTCAACAAAACAATACAAAAACAAACGAAACAGGAAGTCATGGAGTGCTAACATGCAACTACACATAAACAAGATCCCACAAAGCGYAATGAGGAAATGGCTGCCTAAATATGATCCCCAATCAGAGACAACAATAGACAGCTGCCTCTGATTGGGAACCATACCAGGCCAACATAGAAATAAAAAAACTAGAGTACCCACCCTAGTCACACCCCGACCTAACCAACATAGAGAATAGAAGGCTCTCTATGGTCAGGGCGTGACAGTAACCCGCCCCCAAAGGTGCGGACTCCGGCCGCAAAACCTGACTCAATAGGGGAGGGTCCGGGTGGGCATCTAACGTCGGGGGCGGCTCCGGTGCGGGGCGAAGTACCCACTCCGCTCGCGGATATGGAGCCGTGTAGAACGCCGTGCCCGGACTGGACACCGGTGCCGAAKAAGGCTCCGGCCATGGAGCTGAGTTGACCGCCGTGCCTGGACTGGGCACCGGCGCAGAGCAAAGCTCCTCCCAAGGAGCGGCACCGGCTCAGAGGAAGGCTCCGGCCTTGGAGCGGGACTGGATGCTGTGCCTGGACTGGGCATCGGCGCAGAGAAGGGCTCCTGCCCTGGAGCTGGAGGTTCCGGACGTGGACCGTCGCAGGATGTTCCGGACAGTGGACAGTCGCAGGAGATTCCGGACCGTGGACCGTCTCATGAGGTTCCGGACTGTGGACCGTCTCAGGAGGTTCCGGAATGTGGACCGTCTCAGGAGGTTCCGGACTATGGACCGTCGTTGGAGGTTCCGGACTGTGGACCGTCGTTGGAGGTTCTGGACTGTGAAACGGCGCCGGAGGTTCCAGACTGAAATGTTGCCAGAGGTTCCAGACTGTGAAACGTCGCCGGAAGCTCCGGACTGGGAACTGTTGCCGGAAGCTCTGGACTGGGATCCGTCGCCGGAAGCTCTGGACTGGGAACAGTCGCCGGAAGCTCTGGGCTGGGAACTGTCGCCGGAAGCTCTGGACTGGGAACTGTCGCCGGAAGCTCTGGACTGGGGATCGTCGCAGGAAGCCTGGTGCGTGGGGCCGGCACTGGTGGTACCAGACTGGTGACACGCACTGTAGTTCCCTGGGCTGCTGCTGTGGATACAGCTCTTCCTGAACTGCAAGCCACTTGAGATGAACGTACGAGCCAGATACAAAGCTATGAAGATTCTGCAGGAGAGCAAAACAGTGAACTGCCTCAGGCACTGATTTTACAGTATCGAGAAGAACCAAATTCAGACAATGTGCATTACASTGCCCATAAAATGCAAATCTTGCACTGTTTTTAATCCGGGCAGACACACCAGAATGATTTCCGCTCATGGCGGATGCACTGTCATAGCCTTGCCCCACAAGATTATTTCAGTAGTCCAGACCATGTTTTTCAAGGCAATCAATTATAATTTTTGTGAGCCCTGATGCATCTAAGCTTTCAGCTGACTGAGAGCGTAAAAAACTTTAGTGGATGGCCCCGTTGTAATAGTACCTCACAACTAAAGCCATTTGTTMTTTTTTCTTTAACTCTTTGGTTTCATCTGCAATTACACTAAAAACTTCACTTTCTTTTACTTCTCTTATTAGTTCACTTTGAAACATCTCAGCTCAGCCCTCAAGAACTTCCTTCTGGATTTGGTGGCTTTTGTACTTAGCATTGTCACATGCATTCATCCTTTTCTCTATGAGAGGGTCATGCTTTGCTACTTCTTCTAAGATTGTCAAAAAATAACCCTTGTTGTGAGAGTCATCAGACTCTCTCTGCGCTATATTTTGAGTGGCAGTTAATAGGAGCACATCTACAATTGTTTAAATGTAAGTACAGTTTTCCCCCACTTTCTTTTTCCGGTCCTCATTTATGACATCTAACATTGATGAGTTGCTGTCAATAGCCCTTTTATGCTGATTCCAAGCCTACATAGCATTGATATGATGCTCTGCCTTCGAATTGAGCTTAAACCCAGAATCTTTAAACAGCGCCTTTTTCCAGTTACAAAAACCTGACTGTGATGTGAAGGCAGATTCAGATGTATTAGGCAGAGAAAAATGCCTACAGGCGAAACAATAAGTTGAATCTTGACTTACAGATAATTCAAGCCATAAATTCTCCTTATACCAGGAACTGTTGAAAGCACTGTTCTTAGTACCATGCTGAGTTCTGGGAAATGTTTTCAAACACGGCTGTACAGGACCCTCTTCTCTGGATCTTGAAATGTCTGAAATACACGTTAAATAATGTGTCATATCTCTATGGAAATGTATAATTAAGGGATCCACAAGATTAGATACTAACAGCTGCTAACTAACATGTGTAGTTTAAAGTATAGGCCTGGCCTACCATTGGGTCCTTTTGGAACAGCATATCTGGTGCTTGATGCAGTTGGGAGGGGCCCGATGACATCTCCTGGCAGCTCTGGCTCACTGTCTTGCTCAGAGCCAGAGGTTTCTGTGTCATCCCTTGATACATCTATTACATTAAAATAACACAAGAACCATTAGTGTACAATCACAATAAAAATGCCACAGCCATCAAAACAAGAACACACATTAATCAACAACCAACATTTTGAAGTGAGGCTTAATCTGACAAAATCATTATTACAAGCTGAAGCTAAACTTAAATTCTGAACTGGGCATGGGACTGACTGATAGATGCTGATAGATGCTCTGACCTGGTGGTGGTAGACTGGGTCTTTGTAAAGTCTGACCACACTGACTCTGACTAGCCTCAGGTAGGGAGCTGCTCTGGGGTCCGGTGGTGATGCAATGGCTGGGGTCTGTTTGCACCTGATCTGCCTGTTTGTGCTTCTTTAAAAAGAAGTCTGATATCTCTCCTTTCTTTTCATGTTTAATTGACCCTATGCAAAAATAAGACTCTATGGTTACATCTAAGCATCCAATTACCCACATTTCAGTCCAATCTCAATCTTAATTACAAATCCCCATTATCATAACTGTACCTTAAAATCAACTACCAGCCTAAATTACTAGTTAGATCATGGCTAGCCCTACTCTGCAGTAAGTAACTTAGCTAGCTATAATTTCTTACAACTTTACAATAGTAAACAGGCTATCTGCAAATTGAGTAACGTCAACAGATTGATAATAACAATTGTTCATTTTGAATTCAAGTATGAAAATCTAACTGAGTTAATGGACTTCAAATAGCTGAATGTTAACTTGCCGAACACTGACAGCTGTAGCCTACTAGTTACCCCACATTAGCTAAACATTCATATACTGTAACTTACGACACTGCACTGTATATGTGTGTATTACTAGTACAGATGTAAACATAATGTTAGGCTAAATTGGGAACCGATCTCTCTTATCTGATTAACTGTCTGTTATGGAGCCAAAGGTCTAACGTTAACTTACACAGTGACTCAACTTTCATAAAAGCTGTTCAGGAAACCTAAACCTGATGCTAAACCTTAAAACTGCTTTCGCCAATCGCCAAAAGAGCTCATGAAGCTGTGTAAATATTCTCTCTTCTTCTTCTGTATGTTCTTCTTATTCTGATGTATCTCGCAACCCACATTAATATTCTCTCTTTCTCTTCCTCGATTTGACAAGAGGTGAAATTAGATGTCAATCAGCATCAAACTGCCTGAAGCGAATAACATTTTGTGGACACACACACACAAAAAAAACGTAAAAGTCTCTTGTGTGTTACCTGTTTGCTGGTCTCCTGGTCCAGTATTAGGAGCAGATACCCCAGACACCCCTCTGACTCGGCCCCTGTTACTGTAATAGATTTTCATGATCATTTCCATCTCTTAGAGATATTGTGTTTTATAGTGGTATCAAAACAACAGTTAGTGTCAAATTAACCTGTGGATAGACAGTAGATGTTATGACAGTTAACCTGTGGACAGACAGTAGACGTTATGACAGCTAACCTGTGGACAGACAGTAGATGTTATGACAGTTAACCTGTGGATAGACAGTAGATGTTATGACAGTTAACCTGTAGGTAGATGTTATGACAGTTAACCTGTGGACAGACAGTAGATGTTGATGACAGTTAACCTGTGACAGACAGTAGATGTTATGACAGTTAACCTGTGGATAGACAGTAGATGTAATGACAGTTAACCTGTGGATAGACAGTAGATGTAATGACAGTTAACCTGTGGATAGACAGTAGATGTTATGACAGTTAACCTGTGGATAGACAGTAGATGTTATGACAGTTAACCTGTGGACAGACAGTAGATGTAATGACAGTCACCTGTGGATAGACAGTAGATGTTATGACAGTTAACCTGTGGATAGACAGTGAGTGTTATGACAGTTAACCTGTGGACAGACAGTAGATGTTATGACAGTTAACCTGTGGTAGACAGTGATGTTATGACAGTTAACCTGTGGATAGACAGTAGATGTTATGACAGTTAACCTGTGGATAGACAGTAGATGTTATGACAGTTAACCTGTGGACAGACAGTAGATGTTATGACAGTTAACCTGTGGATAGATAGTAGATGTTATGACAGTTAACCTGTGGATAGACAGTAGATGTTATGACAGTTAACCTGTGGATAGACAGTAGATTTTATGACAGTTCATTGCCACCCTATGACCTCTGTTGCCTCTGCTTGTCAACATGATGGCTGCTGAAAGCTTCCTTCATTAGCAAGTCCCGCCTCTCTCCTCCAGCCCCACTAGTGACATTGTCACGTTCAGATTGACTATATTGAAGTCTCCTGCCAGATTTCACAATGCCTGGAATGGTGTTTAACACATCAGTTAATCATATCATGTTGTATAGTAATCGTATGCCCATTTGTTGATGTGTGCTACTCAACTGCAATATATTCGGCCTGGAACGAGACAGCTCTCTCCTCATTGTAGTTGATAGATTGAGTTCTGACCTCACAGATACAGGAAGCTACTAACCCTGCTACTGTCTCCTCCCATCTCACTCTGACCTCACAGACACAGGAAACTACTAACCCTGCTTCTGTTCTCCCTCCCATCTCACTCTGACCTCACAGACACAGGAAACTACTAATGCTACTGTTCTCCCTCCCATCTCACTCTGACCTCAAGACACAGGAAACTACTAACCCTGCTACTGTTCTCCCTCCCATCTACCTCTGACAGCCACTGTGTCCTCTTCTCTCTCTGTTTTGGACACATACTTGTTACTCTTTGGCCTCAACTTTATTTCAATGCCATGTCTTGGTGTTACTTTTGTGTAAAACTATGTCTAATGATTATTTGAAAGTCAACAATAGGTTTTTCTATATGTCCTGCAAACTTTCTAAAAACCTGTTTTGTTTTGTCATTATGGGTGTTGTGTGTAGATTGATGAGGGAAAAAAACAATGTAATCAATTTTAGAATAAAGCTGTAACGTAACTAAATGTGAAAAAGTGAAGGGTCTGAATACTTTCTGAATGCACTGTACAGTACATGGTATTTGGTGGCCAGTCAAACTCTGGGGGTAAGTTTCCCCTAGGTATATATCTATGATCAGCAATCCTTCCCTGATCCTAACCTGAACCATTTGTGGTGGAAATGCAAAACTGACTCAAGATCAGCATCTAGGGACAACTTCCTACAGCACCAGTCACAGAGTGAGAGCCATAGTGTGTTCTCCATTTGAAGGCTGGGGGTGCTGTAAACTCAGTCAGGATATATGTAGTGTACATGTCAATTAACAGGATCCCAAATTATTTTAGCACATCCAGATTTGGGACCCTGTGAAATCACACATACATCATATGGCATGATATAGAGTCATATCATGTACAGTAGTATAATCAAACTAAGGCTGGTGGGAGTCACGTGGTGGCTTGCTGATTGTGTTGTGTTGAATTCACACTTTGGTAGACTGATAAAGAGTTTACTACCTAAAGTCACACAGACGCAGGACAGTGCAGGGAGAAGACACAGCTACAGACGGATATTAGAGTTGAGGTTAGAAGTAGAAGTTACTTATTTCACCACAAGTGTGTTAAGATGTCAGAGGGAGACTATGAAAACACAGATGGTTGAAGACAACGAGCCTGATGCAATGAAGAACACAGACATCGATGGCCATATATTGGCAACGTAAGAGACTTCAAACCCAGTAACAGAGATGAGATTGTTGTCTTCAGGTAAGATTGCATGAACACACACACACACACCACACACACACACACACACACACACACACACACACACACACACACACACACACATATATTAAACAAGTGAGCTTATCCTGTAGTACTCTAGTTTTTGTCTCTAATCATTGATGATACAGTAAAACACATTACCAAGATCTTTTATAATGTGTGATTCAGTACATGTTCAGTGGTGAAAGAGACCCTCTGGAGTTGCTGCATTGTGTCTGGGGTTGCTGTGTGTTTCCTAATAATCTTTGAAAGTCAGTCTGTTGTCAAATTACATATAAGCACAATATCAAATGCTCAATTTTGATTGTTGTTCCTCCATATGGGTCCCAAAAGAGGGATTGAAGTGGATATTTTCTGTCATTCAAACGCTGTCACTCAAAATCTCCTCGACCAATCAGGTTTATTAAGAGAGAGGGAGGAATGTTGTCTAGCGGTTAAGATTGATTGGCCAGTAACCGAAGGGTGGTTACTGTTGTCTCTCATCCTCACTGGTTAAGACTACCCACCTCAATATCCACTTGGAGCAGTTTGTAGTGTCAAATCTATTGTATAGACATTATAATGACCCATGTTTGTAGTCCTGGACTCCTGAACATGTTGATGTATATTTGGTAAACAGAGGGTCCAGATCAGCAGAAAAGTGAAAGGAAGGGGGATTTTCTGGAAACTCCCTGAATTATCTTGGGGCTGTTACTTCCCCTCTATGATCTATATCTTCTGGTATGACAGTGTCCTGTCCATCATACAAATAGCAGTCCCATTCCCATTGAGATACACTCTGGACAAGATGACAATGTAGAGACATGGAATGATTTATATTGTGCTGCAGAAAATGTTTTAACAATAAACACTATGACAACCTCTCATACAAGCACACATTCACACAAGGACACACACAATTACTCACTCAAACATGCAAAACTTGTTCAATTTTATGCACAACCACAACTACCAGTGTCATTTTGTTGATACTTCCCTTGAGTTAACACCTACAGTAGTCACACAGACAGAGACACACAGATGACTCAGAGACAGAGATATCATAGAAGCAGAGACTTAACGTATAGAGGACTTGCAGTTGATGTACGACGCCTCCTGGTGGCCATGTTGGAAGACCACCACATTAATTCTAGAAGCAGAGACTTAATGTATAGTAGACCTACATAGAAAGAAAGACCCAGGCATTGTTAAAGATGTCAAAGGTAATCTATGCTGAGCCAGATATGAACAGAAGGTCAAGTTTGACAGAGTTGAGATGGAGGAGAGGATTGTGGATATCTACATCAGTGCAGACACCCTGAGAGACGGTGAGACCAGCACCAAGAGAGAAGAGACAGCAGACACTGCTCCTAATAATGGACCAGGAGACCAGCACGCAGGTGACACACACAGACACACACACAAAACACATAACAGTCTCTTGTATGTATTCACGAGCCTGATAGCTCAGTGAAGAGACCCTTCCTAGTTGCTGCAGTGTGTTTGTGTCTGGGGCTGCTGTGTCTTCTCCTACTGGCTGGGATCGTAGGCCTGTCTGTCTACTGTGAGTTTGGGTCCAAGTTCATTGCTTATCACCTAGTTATAGGAGGTACTGGTTACTATGCCTAATTACCTGGTGTTTTACCTAATAACTGTGTTTACACTTTATAGATAACAGAGCAATTAAAGATTCTGAGAATGAAAGGAACAAGTTGTTCCAGAGTTTCTCCCTCTATAAAATCAACGCAACTGAAGAGAGAGACCAGTTACAGACCAGATACAACAACCTGACTAAAGAGAAAGGCCATATTCAGGCAAAGCTTTTTGTGATAGGTGAGATATAACTGTGATTAATTAGAAGTAAAATCAACAATAATTATATATCAATGGGTTTATGAGTTTAAAGATACAGGGTAAGTATCTCAATGTGTTCAACTTTGCTCTTCAACAGAGCAGCATTGTCAGGAGGGATGGATATACTTTGACTCCAAGTTCTACTTCCTCTCTACTGAGAAGAAAACCTGGGAGAAGAGCAGACAGGACTGTCAGGGGAGAGGAGCAGACCTGGTGATCATAAACAGCAGAGAGGAACAGGTGAGAGAGAGAGTCGGAGCAAATATAATTTTCCTCAGTACACTAATATGTGTGCAGTATTTTATAAATATCTTAAAATGTGCTATCTTTATCTTTCTCAACAACAGACATTTGTCTTCAACCTCCACCTGAGAGCCTGGATTGGTCTAACTGACTCTGTTACTGAGGGAACCTGGAAGTGGGTGGACGACACATCCCTGACCACAGGGTGAGAGATTTGACCATTTTACCAGGTGATATCGAGATACAAAACAACAATGATAAATTGCATCTAATCATGTTCATCAGAATGTATGTTTCTATTCATGGATGTTATTCAATGAGAACTATAGATGTATCATAATAATCAGTCATATTTTTCGTTTAAAATGTCATTATATAATAAAAAAAATATCATTGTAAATGCCCCTTTCTGTATAACGGTATGCTCATRTTTCAGAATTTGTCTTTAAAATTGTAAAAAATAGGACTATGTGTATAAATTAGGAGGATGTTTGTACCACAGTGTCTGACTGTCTGGTTCTCTGTGTTGTTTAGGTACTGGGGGTCAGAACAGCCTGATGATTATGAAGGGCAAGAGGACTGTGTTGAGATATACTATGGACAAGATAACCCTGTAAAGACATGGAATGATGACAAATGTGGCACAAATCACAACTGGATCTGTGAGAAAGTGGTGTAACAATAACCTACTGTAACAAACAGTCTCTCTCGCTCTGTTATTGTTATTATTATGTTGATGGTTGAATACAGTACTTAATGGTTAAGTGGTGATTCCACCTGGTGGTTAAGGTGAGAGATGAACTCACCATAGAMGAGAAAAAGTTGTATTACAGAGTTGCCTACGGGCTCTTTTTCAATTAGACCTTACTCGATTCCTCCTCACATCCTCTCTCTTTGACTCCTTCTCCAAACACATTGGAGAATAGAATCCTAGGGGAGGGACCTTGGACCTTCTCCTCTAATAGGGTTGAGATAGAAGGAGAGGAGATAGGAGAGGAATCTAGGAAAGACTATTTGAGATAGAGCTTAGTGTCAGAGAGACATAGAGGAGGAAGAATAAATTAAGAGAGTGAAAAAAATATTCTTGTTTAGATTTAGAGGAGAATATGTAGACATATTGTACTCTGTAAAATTATTCTTCTTTATTTTTATTAGAAACATGTCATGTGACTTGCCATAGGCTTATGCTTAGTAAAAAAAAAGTGTGTCCAATTATTAACCCTCAATCATCAAATGTATTTATAAAGCCCTTCTTACATCAGCTGATGTCACAAAGTGCTGTACAGAAACCCAGCCTAAATCCACAAACAGCAAGCAATGCAGGTGTAGAAGCACAGTGGCTAGGAAAAACTCCCTAGAAAGCCCAAAACCTAGGAAGAAACCTTAGAGAGGAACCAGGCTTAGGAGCGGTGACCAGTCCTCTTCTGGTTGTGCCGGGTGGAGATTATAACAGAACATGGCCAAGATGTTCAAATGTTATAGATGAGACAGCAGGGTCAAATAATAATAATCACAGTGGTTGTAGAGGGTGCAACAGGTCAGCACCTAGGAGTAAATGTCAGTTGATTTTCATAGCCGGTCATTCAGAGTAGTATCTCTACCACTCCTGCTGTCTCTTAGAGAGTTGAAAACAGCAGGTCAGGGACAGGTAGCACGTCCGGTGAACAGGTCAGGGTTCCATAGGCGGAAGGCGGAACAGTTGAAACTGGAGCAGCGCACGGCCAGGTGGACTGGGGACAGCAAGTAGTCATCATGCCAGGTAGTCCTGAGGCATGGTCCTAGGGTAGTCCTCCAAAAGAGAAAGAAAGAGAGAAAAAGAGAGAAATTAGAGAGAGCATACTTAATTTCACACAGGACACCGGATAAGAAAACAAATCCAGATATAACAGACTGACCCTAGCTCCCCGACACATAAACTACTGCAGCATAAATACTGGAGACTGAGACATGAGGGGTCAGGAGACACTGTGGCCCCGTCCGACAATACCCCCGGACAGGGCCACACAGGCAGGTTAGATCTGCCTCTCCTTGTTCGGGCGGCGTTCGGCGGTCGACTCAGCGGCCTTCTAGCCATCGCCGATCTACTTTTCATTTTCCATTTGTTTTGTCTTTGTCTTACACACCTGCTTTCAATCCCCCAATTATTGTTCATTATTTAACCCTCTGTTCCCCCATGTTTGTTTGTGAGTGATTGTTTATTTGTAATATGGTCTGTTATTGTGGCTAGTATTATTGTTGTATTTGTGGATATACTTGAGTAAATTACGTTTATTACTCACATCTGCTGTCCTGCGCCTGACTCCTCAACACCAGCTACACACAGCATATATTCAACATCATGTTCCGAATGACATCACCAAGAGTTAAAATATATAGTGAAAACAATAGTGGTCCTGAAACGGAGCCTTGAGGAACACCGAAATGTACAGTTGATTTGTCAGAGGACAAACCATCCACAGAGACAAACTGATATCTTTCGACAAAAATATCTAAAACCAGGCCAGAACTTGTCCGGGTAGACCAATTTGGGTTCCAATCTCTCCAAAAGAATGTGGTGATCGATGGTATCAAAAGCAGCACTAAGTCTAGTTGCACCGAGGACAGATGCAGAGCCTCGGTCTGACGCATTAAAAGGTCATTTACCACCTTCACAAGTGCAGTCTCTTCAGCTTCAGCGTTTCGTATACATTGTTTGTCTTCAAGAAGGCAGTTAGTTGCAATGCAACAGCTTTTTTTTAAATTGAGAGATTGGAAATAAGAAATAGGCAGATATTTTTATTATATTTTCTGGGTCAAGGTTTGGCTTTTTCATGAGAGGCTTTATTACTGCCACTTTTAGTGAGTTTAAGTACACATCCGGTGGATAGAGAGCCATTTTTATGTTAATACAGGAGGGCCAAGCACGAAGCAGCTCTTTCAGTAGTTTCGGTCAATAGGGTCCAATTATTATTATTTTCATCAATGTGTCAAGAGATATAGTACTAAAACACTTGAGTGTCTCCTTGATCCTAGGTCATGGAAGAGTTGTGCAGACTCAGAATAACAGAGCTTTGGAGAATACGCAGATTTAAAGAGGAGTGCATAATTTCTTTCTAATGATCATGATCTTTTCCACAAAGAAGTTCATGAATTTATCACTGCTGAAGTGAAAGCCATCCTCTCTTGGGCAATGCTGCTTTTTAGTTAGTTTTGCGACAGTATCAAAATAAAATTTTGGATTGTTTCTTATTTTCCTCAATTAAGTTGTAAAATAGGATGATCGAGCAGCAGTGAGGGCTCTTCGATACTGCATGGTACTGTCTTTCAAGCTAGTCGGAAGACTTCCAGTTTGGTGTAGCGCCATTTCCTTTCCAGTTTTCCCGAAGCTGCTTCAGAGCTCGGGTATTTTCTGTACACAGGGAGCTAGTTTCTTGTGACAAATGTTTTCGTTTTTAGCGTTGCGACTGCATCTAGGTATTGCGCAAGGTTCAATTGAGTTCCTCAGTTAGGTGTTAACATATTTTTGACTCTTACGTCCTTGGGTAGGCGGAGGGAGTCTGGAAGGGCATCTAGGAATCTTTGGGATGTCCGAGAATTATAGCACGGCTTTTGATGATCCTTGGTTGGGTCTGAGCAGATTATTTGTTGCGATTGCAAACGTAAAATAAAATGGTGGTCCGATAGTCCAGGATTATGAGGAAAAACTTTAACTTTCTAGACTGGGGTTCCGCTAGCGAACTCCTCCCACATTCCACTGAAAAGGCAGAGCGCGAAATTCAAAAAATATTTTTGAGAATATTTAACTTTCACACATTAACAAGTCCAATACAGCAAATGAAAAATAACATCTTGTGAATCCATCAACATGTCCGATTTTTATGTTTACAGCGAAAACACCACGTATATTTATGTTAGCTCACCACCAAATGCAAAAAAGCACAGAACATTTTTCACCAGCACAGGTAGCTTGCACAATAACAACCAAACTAGCCAAGAACCAACCAAACTAACCAAGAAACCACTTCATCAGATTACAGTCTTATAACATATTATAACAATAAATCTATGTTTTGTTCGAAAAATGTGCATAGTTTCAGGTATAAATCAGTTTTACATTGCAGCTACCATCACAGTCTACCATCAGAAATAGCACCGAAGCGCCAGAGTAATTATAGAGACCACGTGAAATACCTAAATACTCATCATAAAACATTTCTGAAAAATACATGGTGTACAGCAAATTAAAGACAAACATCTTGTGAATCCAGCCAATATTTCCAATTTTTTAAGTGTTTAACAGCGAAAACACAATATAGATTAATATTAGCTTACTACAATAGCCAACCACACAACCGCATCATTCATCAAGGCACGTTAGCGATAGCAATAGGCACGTTAGCGATAGCGAAAAAACCAGCAAAAGATATTAATTTTTCACTAACCTTCATCAGATGACAGTCCTATAACATCATATTACACATACATATATGGTTTTGTTCGAAAATGTGCATAATTTAGAGCTGAAATCAGTGGTTATAAATTGTGCTAACGTAGCAATCTTTTTCCCAGAATGTCCGGATATTTTTTATGACACTCACCTATTCTGACCAAATAAACTATTCATAACGTTACTAAAAAATACATGTTGTATAGGAAAGATAATACATTAGTTCTATATCAATCGCCGTTTAGAATTCTAAAAATAACTTCATTACGACATCCAGCTTACTTATTGCGAGAGAGTGCCCAAAATCTGGCGCTAACTAAAAGTAAACATGTTCGACAGATATATGAAAAGCATCATAAAATGGGTCCTACTTTTGATATCTTCCATCAGAATGTTGTACAAGGGTCCTTTGTCCAGAACAATCGTTGTTTGTTTAGAATGGCATTTTTCCTCTCGAATGAGCAGCAAAACTAGCCAAGTGGCGCTAAGCTCTCCTTCGTCACCAAACGCAAAGAACGCAACACGCTAAACTCCCCAAAAAAATCAATAATCTAATAAAACCTATATTGAAAAAAATCCTTTACGATGCTATTATCACATTTATCAAATAAGAATCAAAGCCGCAGATATAAGACGTCTTATAACGATAGTTTTCAGAAGCCAAATACTGGTGACCTTTAATGCGCTTCCTGAACAAAGGAATTCTGGGGTCATGTATTCCAAGCTGTCTCTTTTGACCATAGAAAGAGCTTGAGACCCCATTTCACCTCTACAGCCTATTCGACCATCTAGTGGAAGGCCGTATGAGTGCATGTATAGTCATAAATCTCAAGCAAAATGATCAGGAAAGGGCCTGGAACAGAACGCCTCGATTTTGAGATTTTTCACTTTCTGACAGGCAGTTGCTACAAAATGAGTTCTGTTTTACTCACAGATATAATTCAACGTTTAGAAAACTTTGAAATGTTTTTCTATGCAATAGTAATAATCAATATGCCAATTGGTACGAGCAAGATAAGAGTACGAGTGTACGGTCCTGACCTGTTTTATGTTGTTTTTGTATGTGTTTAGGTCAAGGGCAGTGTTTGGGTGGCAGTCTATGGTTAATCTGTTTCTTATCTTTGGTGTGTGGTTCCTGGTCAATGGCTCTTATTAGAGGCAGGTGTTTTTGGCGTTCTCCTCTAAATTAAGAGTCAATCATTTTAAGGTAGGGTGTTC
>NW_019943951.1:0-39548 GCF_002910315.2 Salvelinus sp. IW2-2015
CACAAGTGTAAAGGGATAAAAATATGTCACCTAAAGATATATGAATGAGATGATGGTAAATGACAACGGCATACGGCAGATGCAGTAGATGGTTGATTAGAGTACAGTATATTATACATAGATGAGATGAGCATAATTGTAGGTATATAAATCTAAGTGTATAAGTTCTTAGTGGCTTAGTGATACATGTTTACATAAAGATTTGGTAAGATGCAGCTAGATGATATAGAGTACAGTATATACATTGAGATGAGTATGTAGGGTATGTAAACATTATATTAAGTGGCATTTTTTAAAGTGGCTAGTGATACATTTTTTACATAAATGTCCATCAATTCCCATTATTAAAGTGGTTGGAGTTGAGTCAGTATGTTGGCAGTGGCCACTAAATGTTAGTGGTGGCTGTTTAACAGTCTGATGGCCTTGAGATAGAAGCTGTTTTTCAGTCTCTCGGTCCCTGCTTTGATGCACCTGTACTGACCTCGCCTTCTGGATGATAGCGGGGTGAACAGGCAGTGGCTCGGGTGGTTGTTGTCCTTGATGCTCTTTATGGCCTTCCTGTGAATCGGGTGGTGTAGGTGTCCTGGAGGGCAGGTAGTTTGCCCCCGGTGATGCGTTGTGCAGACCTCACTACCCTCTGGAGAGCCTTACGGTTGTGGGTGGAGCAGTTGCCGTACCAGGCGGTGATACAGCCCGACGGGATGCTCTCGATTGTGCATCTGTAGAAGTTTGTAATATATTTATGCTGACATGGGCGCTTGACCAAACGCCTGCAAGGAGAAGGAACACATTGTGGGATAGACAGCCCTAGACAACACACAAACTAATAACAAGTGGCATGCCCACTGCCTACTGCCTGGTGAATAAGTAATTACTGTACAACAACACATACAGACAAACATCAACAATAAGCTTTTATTTTAATGTAATGCATCTCAAGGCTTATACCCCCTAATTAAAGGATATTATGTGCTTCATGACACCTGTAGATATAGCTGCCTACCACCCATGATGTCTCAGTCCTCAGGCCATTTTCATATAAAATCCCTTTTATTCACTTCATGTCCAACAGCAACAACAACAACTCTGGTTTACAATCACCATGTGGATGAATGGGTAATCAAAGATCTAGTTGTCTGCTCAGTGTGACACCTGCATAACTGAGGGAACCGGACAACCACCTGAATTAGCTAACAATGAGCACAAACACATGAAAGGTGAACACACTTCCACCTGATGATATTGCACTCACATAGGCATATGTCTATAATTTCAGAGTGGTTGATTTATGGAAATGAAACACGAAACGGAAACTATTGGCTTTGACTTATTGGGACATTATGACTGCAGCATGGAGACGGCCCCATCTAGTGGATTTAATATGAACAACACACACTGTGAGCCTTTAACGATGATCCCAACAACCTTGATGAACGCTTGAACCCTGATGCACCTTGAACTTCGCAACCCACTTCTCCCCTCTGCCCACCTCCAGGGGCCCCCAACTCCAGTTTACCTACTTGTTGGCCCTATAGACCTAGCTGTCATTGTAGACCCTGCATGTTAGTGTTGGCCATAGAGATTCCATTAAATTACTTAATTTGTATTATAATTCCTATTTCTATGGTGTTGGCTTGGACTCTTTCAGGCTGTTTAACTAAAAGATGAATGACAGAAACAGGCTGGAATTCTTTGATCAGAAATGTAAATTGTAGGCTGTTGCTTATTGATTGAGATTATGATCTCTATGACATTATGGGTAAGTGGCCTAGCCATAAGGCATATAAGGCAGCACTTGCTTGCCATATCCAATATAAGGCTATACACACCCATGGTCCTGTATTTTCCGGACGTTTTTCTTCTTCTTCTGGATTGAACAATTGCAACCGGTTTGTTTTGGTGCTATCCTCCCCAATGATGATGGGTTGGGCCAGTGGCAAATTTCTCCAGTCTCCATTGAAGCCGGAAACATGGGGCGGGAAGAGGCGGGGATGCTTGATCCTACGGGAAGCTGGACTGGTCTTTCAGTTTGTAGGGCAAACTGGAGGAGGGCCTTTTGTAAATCTCCGCCCTCAACATTAAATGTTGTTGCATCGATTGGCCCGCAGCACAGCAAGGTACGTTTTTGTAACTTGCATGGATAACATGATTGGTGAAGATCTTACGATGTGCAACGTCCATGACGCGGCTTTCTTGACATTTGTGAAAGACGCCATTTTGTTGTTAGCGGTGAATAGGAGCGTAAAAGAAAGATCGAGAAACCGCCACTAAAAGGTAAAACATGTATACAACGTAGCAATGTAATATATGTAATTCATAGTATTCTTTTTATTTTCAGGATCTGGAACGCAAACGATTGCTTATTTGCTTTCGGCTTGACCGCAAGCTTTGACAACGAATCACCCTGCGTAGACTCAAACCAAACGAGGATCATCTGCCGTCAATAGCTAGTTAACGTTAGCTAGCTCGCCCGGCATTATGTTCTCAGGACCTGTTAAAGTCGCGAGAGCATTATTCCGCTAACTTTACTGAAATTGTGTCAGTAAGTATTCGCTGGTCATTGTGATTGGACATTCAGCTTCCTCCTATTTGGAGTCATTATGTCGAGCCCCTTCGCTTGCTTGTGCTAACGTTAGCTAACGATGTAAGCAAAATTAACGTTAGCTAGCTAGCTATGCCTATTTTCTTACTGCGTAACGTTAACTTACGTGGATTGAGATTTGAATTGTACGCCGCTTAACTAACTAACCGATGTTAAACACGTCTCTAAACGAATCTAGTTAACCAGCCTGTGGGTTAAACGGTAAGGTAACTTGGACGTGGTGGTCTCTACGGCCTTCTAGTTGGGTAACTAAACTGTACCGGGAAGCTTTAGCTAGCGTAACTGTTGGTACTGGATGGTTAAATTTGGTTTTGGAAACTTGTCAGTGTCTTCAAACTGAACCCGTCACTTGGTTTGCTAGTGTGTTACAAATTAATGTACCTAACTAGCTAAACCCTTATGTTAGACCCAAGTAATTTTAATGGACAGACAACTGAAGCAAAATTGTGTGAGATGCATGCAAAGCTACACACATCTTAGTGTTATTTATGACTGACACCCATGTCTCTGTCTTACATACATTTCCATTTTCAAACATTGAGTTCTCCAGGAATCTGGCAGATTTTCCTACTTTGTTCAGGTCCTGATGAGGGGCTGATCAAACAACCGGTGGAGCAGGATAACCCCAGCATGCCTAACTTTCCCTTATGGAAAAACATTGCTAGACTTAAAAGAAAAATGTCCACTATTTGCCTGTCCAACCAGAAAGTGAGCCCCCATGATGCCCCTAGTGTTCCCTCAATATTAATGTGTGTACTGTATGTATTAGGCTGTACATCACATGTTCCACCCCCTTGTCATTTGGCATGTCAATTATTAATCCACATTGGCTCTTTTGAATTTTTTATGAGCATCTCTTGGTAACTGGCACCTCTTTTAGAACCCCTTAACACTGACTGCCGATGCACCCCAAAAAGACTCCACCTCAGGCAGCCTATATCACATGCATACTGTGATAAGTTCACTTAACTACTCTCTGATGACTTGCTGCTGGCCTCCCATACCCCTCCCCTGTCCTTCCCTGTTATTCCTGTTTCCTCAGAGGACGATACATTCTGAGCACTTCCTCTTTGCTTTAGTTGAGGAACAGGGTGGACAATCCTGATTCAAATGAGCTGCCATTGTTGTGAAGTCATTGTTAGAAATCTGCAAGCTATGAGCTTTTCTAGTTCTGGAACTCCCCTCTGTGGAATGTCTGTTGGCTAGAGCTAGATTCATTTTCACATTCTGAATCCATGAAGGCACTTTGTGAAACTGACAACTCCCTGTGTTCATGATGTTAGAACTCAAATCACACCCCTCCTAGCTATATCACACCCCTCCTAGCTATTGTTTGCCTACAGTTGTTGTATAGTTTATTTCAGAAGTGCCAAGGCGTGTGTCATATTTAAATGGCTTCAGCATGTTTCCACCGAAGAACGCCTTTATGAGTTATGTTCATTTGTATACCATTTGCCACAATTGTCTTGAAGGAGTGTAATAATACTGTCTTGGTGTTATCCTATGCTATCATTTGTAGGCATGTGTTAGTGGGAGGGTTTTTGCACAAGATCAGAGTGTTCCATTATTTTAGAAGTCATTCGTGTCCTTTGGAGAAAGACCTGAGTGTTCAATAGCCTATTTGCTGTGACAGGATCATTGTTTCCCTGTCTCTCTCCTGGTTAATTCAGCAGTGTGTCTCTGCTTACAGGTGTGTTACCTCTCCCATATCCAGCCTCTAGTACTCTGGTTCTTCTGAGCGCTGACCTATATTCGCCACATCACTGGCCTCATTGTGTGCTTTTCCTTGAGCTCAGACTGCATGCTCTTCTTTCACCTACAACACCTGTATGGGTCTTTTATAATGCGGTCCCATCGTCCCCTACTCTTGTCCAGTTTGTATTAAGACCGCTAACTTGTCTCAAATATGAATCTGTTTTTGTCATGGTGTTTAGGATACACTATTTTTCTGATGTAGTGAGCCTGTTTCATCATAGGCCGTGTCTTAAGTCACCTGATTCTGCGATGTGCTTGGCAACATACTGAATAATAGGAAGGATTGTTATTGCAATGAATATGCCTAATTCAAAATGAAAGTCAACAATTGATACATTTGTGGGTCATTCCATGAAAGAGTGCCCTTCGATATTTTAAGTAGAAGTTGTCCACCAATATTGGATTTTAAAAGCCTGTTATATTAAATGTGGTGCCCTTTAATATTATAGACAACATGGACAATTCAATCAATCTGCTAAAGTGCCAAAATGCAGCATTTTGACATCCCTCTGTCAACTCTCACTTCTATGAATATTTTAACCCACTTATTCCCAAAACTTCTCCAAGGTTCAGCATCATTGTAAAGCCCTAGTCATTTTGTTGCTAGTCCAGTTATTTCTGAAGATGATTATTTATGTGACTCATTTATGTATGTCCCTCAACCCTGTTATGTGAACTGAACTCTCATTTTAATATGGTGACACTGTCTTTTAAAACGTTGAACATTTAATAGTAATATCTTCGAGTAAAAGCAGATGAGCTGATTCTACTCTTCTTGGCAATTTTGTGGTGTAAAACTGAGCGGGTCGAGCATAACATGTCAACCCTGTTACCCATAGACTAGAAATGTTGTAACAATGTATTTTTTTGTGTGAAACTTGCATTCAATTGCCCCTCCCGGTTGCACAAACGTTTCTGTGACAGTTTCCCTGTCACAAGTGGATATTATTATGTATATATATTTTTTTACACCATTATTTAACTAGGCAAGTCAGTTAAGAACAAATTCTAATATTCAATGATGGCCTAGGAACAGTGGGTCAGAAGGACAGATTTTTATCTTGTGAGCTCGGGGATTCGATCTTGCAACCTTTCGGCTACTAGTCCAACACTCTAACCACTAGGCTACCTGCCGCCCCAAATGTTATGGTTGATGTAAGAAGAAATCGTCAACCCTGTTACTTTTTTTTGCACTTAATAGGCACTACTTACTATAGTCTTTATAAAAACAAAATGTACCTCTTGAGGGAGTATTATTTTTTCATGAAGTTGAAATTGTACACTTCTCAAAAGACACCAAATTGGTGGAAAGACCTGTGTACATTTAGAAACGCATTTCAACAGTGAGAAAGTTACGTAAAAAAAAACATGAATTAGTTATGGTGTTGTGTTAGACATGTATGTAGGCTTCTATTTGGGACTGACTAGGCTATTACATTCTAATCGTTGTGGCTGCTGTTACAGAGCCTGTTTGTGTTCTTGCCTGATGGGTGTTGGGCAATAGGTGTTCAGGTGGAGCTATGTTGTAACCAGCCTCTACTCCTGGACCGTGTCTCTGGTCAGTGCTCTGCCAGTCATGTGATCCACTTCTCTGCTCCTGGCTATGAGTAAACAGTTGCCTGCCAGTCAGAACGACACTGACCTGCAGTCCCATCAGCCGAGTCCTGCTTGTGTGTGGTGTGAGACCCAGAGGTGTCACTGAGGGCCCATTGTTAAGACGCAAAATAAACACAGACAGTGACTGAATGCTTTTCTCAGCACTTTCTCTCCCCCTCATGAATTTAATCTCTGTGGTTGCCCTTTATCAGAGATAAGGACATTATTACCCTCACAGGTCAATTTTTAAAATCAAATTACCAAGGATGGGAACCTTTTTATATACATTTATAAATGGATTCATAAACAATGTCTTGTTTTACACCGATCTGACACCACCCACATTGTATGCGGGAGCAGTGCAGAATATTTGACCGTTTTCATGTTAATGAATCATTTCATCCACACTGCTCACATACGTCAGCGAGCTTTTGTGTTACCGAACACGTGGACACACACGGCCGGTTTAGCCTGGTGTTAGGCGTAATGAATGTTGTACAACTACTAGCTTAACCATTTTGGTTTCTGTCTCCCTTCCTCCAGATTAGCCAAGATGGGGAACATGTTTGCAGGCCTGTTTAAGAATCTCTTTGGTAAAAAAGAGATGCGGATTCTGATGGTGGGGCTGGATGCTGCCGGCAAGACCACCATCCTGTACAAGCTCAAACTGGGCGAGATCGTCACCACAATCCCTACCATCGGTGAGTAGCTTAGCCTTATCCCTTGTACCCCATGTCATCACACACCCTTCACCTAGGTACAAACCCCTCCTGAAATGCTCCCCAATATTCCTCCAATAACTTGCTCCATATGACTTTCATGAGGTCTAGACTCCTGTTTGTTTAGTTGTAGGGGAGTGGAAATGAATGTCATACGTACAGCCATGTACTCCCTCTGTCCCCATCTCATCCGAACCCTGATCACTTCCCACATGCCCAGAGTAGCTGCCATGAGCCGCCCTCAGGCTCTGAAGCAATGAGTGGGCCCCTGTTAAGGTCAACAGTCTGCCTGTACATGGATTTCATTAGGAGACGTGGGTCGGGCACTGTGTAGCCTACCTACATCAGCTGCAGAGCTCCCGCAGGCAGGCAACGTCCTGCAATGTGGCTGTTGTCATAGGGATTAAGTGACTTTTAAATATAGGAAAGAATGGAGCTTTACAGCCCCCCCTGAAATAAATGTTGCATTATAGGAATGTAACACAAGGCTGATGACATTTCATATTCCAGTAGATATTCATTCACTTTGCATATTTTATTCAAATATACATTTTAATTTGCAGCTACATTTGAGCAAAGACATTTCATGCAGACATTTGTGTTAAGGGAGTGACCTAGCTTGCCTGTTTGGGATTGCTGATATGTCATCTCACACAGCCTCTTGGAATGTTAGTGTCTTAGGTTTCTGACGTAACTGATCTCTTTCGCTTTCTCAGGTTTTAACGTTGAGACGGTAGAATACAAGAACATCAGCTTCACTGTGTGGGATGTGGGCGGTCAGGACAAGATCAGGCCTCTGTGGCGGCACTACTTCCAGAACACCCAAGGTGAGTGGACACTGTCACCAGAACCCCCTCAGCACCATCTTCACTCTTTCTGGCTTTTTGAGTCAAGACTGTCCCAGGTAAATGTTTTTGTTTTCCTCACCCTCCATCCTTTCTCTCCCTCTGCTTCTCTCAGGTCTGATCTTTGTGGTGGACAGTAACGATAGGGAGAGAGTGAACGAGGCGCGGGAGGAGCTGACAAGGATGCTGGCTGAGGACGAGCTGAGAGACGCTGTGCTGCTTGTGTTCGCTAACAAACAGGTGAACTGACTAACTGGGGAGAGACACTAGTGCGCCTGGAAAACAGTAGTTTCCTATACCTGCTACAATGGACATGTAAATTTAGCTTGACGCGTAAAGAGTAGGCCACTTAAATCAAGTGTTCTCGGCGTGAGCGGTGCGTGAAATTCTTTAAAATGGAAACAGAGCGCAATTTTACAATGAGCAGAGCGAGACTAACATACAGGTGATCTTTTTTCCATTAATTTGGTCTTTTGACCAATCAGATCAGATATTTTGCCAGTAATTGGGCAAAAGATCACAATTGGGCTGCCTGTGTTAACGCAGCCCAAGGCTTCACCAGTAAACTGCATCTGTAATTGGTAGTACAGTATTGTTATTCATATGGTTTGCAGATACTAGTAGTTCAACTCAAGGTCATACAATGGACTCCCTCTATACTAAGTAGAGGTCGACCGATTATGATTTTAACGCCGATACCGATTATTGGAGGACCCAAAAAAAGCCGATACCGATTAATCGGATGATTTTTTTTTATGTGTCTCTGTGTGTGTGTATATATAAAGATTTGCTAAGAGCTCCTGGCAAATGCAGTAAAGTACTCTTTGAATGAATGCCTACGAGCATGCTGCTGCCGCCTACCACTGCTCAGTCAGACTGTGATATAAAATCATAGACTTAATTATAATAAACACAATAATATGAGCCTTTGGTCATTAATATTGTCAAATCCGGAAACTATCATTTTGAAAACTAAACGTTTATTCTTTCAGTGAAATACGGAACCGTTACGTATTTTATCGAACGGCTGGCAACCCTAAGTCTAAATATTGCTGTTACATTGCACAACCTTCAATGTTATGTCATAATTATGTAAAATTCTGGCAAGTTAGTTCGCAATGAGCCAGGCAGCCCAAACTGTTTCCCTAGTTAATATTGCCTGCTAACATGAATTTCTTTTAACTAAATATGCAGGTTTAAAAATATATACTTCTGTGTATTGATTTTAAGAAAGGCATTGATGTTTATGGTTAGGTACATTTGTGCAATGATAGTGCTTTTTTTCGCGAATGTGCTTTTGTTAAATCATCGCTCGTTTGGCGAAGTTGAAGTAGTTGAAGTAGGCTTCAACTTCAGTTGATTCGATGATAAATTAACAGGCACCGCATTGATTATATGCAACGCAGGACAAGCGTTAACCTCTCTTGGGTACGTGAGACGTTAGCGTCCCACCTCTTCAACAGCCAGTGAAACTGCTGGGCGCCAAATTCAAATACAGAAATACTCATTATAAAAATTCAGAAAACAAAACATATTTTACATAGGTTTAAAGATTAACTTCTTGTGAATCCAACCACGGTGTCAGATTTAAAAATGCTTTACGGCGAAAGCATACCTTACGATTATTTGAGAACATAGCCCACTAGACAAATCATTACAAACACTAACCAGCCAAGTAGAACAGTTACACAAGTCAGAAATAGAGATAAAAGGAATCCCTTTGATCTTCATATGGTTGCACTCAGCAGACATTCATTTACTCAATAAATGTTCCTTTTGTTCGATAAAGTCTCTTTATATCCCAAAACCTCCACTTTGTTCGCGTTTTCTTCAGTAATCCACAGGCTCAAACGCAGTCAAAACAGGATGACACAAAAATCCAAATTGTATCCGTAAAGTTCATAGAAACATGTCAAACGATGTTTATATTCAATCCTCAGGTTGTTTTTAGCCTAAATAATCGATAATATTTCAACCGGACAATAACGTTGTCAATTTAAAAGGTAAACAAGAAAGGCACTCTCTCGGTCTCGCGCATGAAAAAGCTCTGTGACACTTTAGGGTCCACTCATTCAGACTGCTCTTCCTAATTTTTCAGAATACAAGCCTGAAACAATTTCTAAAGACTGTTGACATCTAGTGGAAGGCATAGAAACTGCAATTTGAGTCCTAAGTCAATGGATACTGTAATGGCATTGAATAGAAAACTACTAAACCAAAAAAGAAACTACTTCCTGAATGGATTTTTCTCAGGTTTTTGCCTGCCAAATCAGTTCTGTTATACTCACAGACACTATTTTAACAGTTTTGGAAACTTTAGAGTGTTTTCTATCCAAATCTACCAGTTGTATGCGTATCATATCTTCTGGGCCCGAGAAGCAGGCAGTTTAATTTGGGCTTGCATTTCATCCAAAATTCCGAATGCTGCCCCCTACCCTAGAGAAGTTAACTAGTGATTATTTTAAGATGTATTGTTTTTTATAAGCTAAGTTTAATGCTAGCTAGCAACTTACCTTGGCTCCTTGCAGCCACAAGGATCTTTTGATGTTGCACTCGCGTAACAGGTGGTCAGCCTGCCACGCAGTTTCCTTGTGGATTGCAATGAAATCGGCCATAATCGACATCCAAAAATGCAGATTACCGATTGTTATGAAAACTTGAACTGATAAATTGGTCGACCTCTAATACTAAGATGGCTTGTGAAGGTCTGTTGCAGRCGCATGTTTTCCTGGGTTAACCCTTTTCTCCACTCTTCAGGACCTCCCCAACGCTATGAACGCAGCGGAGATCACAGACAAGCTGGGCCTGCACTCCCTGCGCCAGCGTAACTGGTACATCCAGGCCACCTGCGCTACCAGCGGGGACGGGCTCTACGAGGGCCTCGACTGGCTCTCCAACCAGCTAAAGAACGCAAAATGATCCACCATTCCGCCGTCTGTCTGCGTCTTTGTCTGCGCAGTGTGTTATGGGCGACAGCGCTGGTCCCAGCCCCTCTCTCCTCCCGTCTCTCTCACTCCATCCCATCCAAGCATTGGGGCTTTGACCAGTGATACCCCACATACGCGTGAGAGTGCAAGTGTTTGTGTGGATCTTAATGTGTATGTATGTGTGGGTGCATGTGTGTAAGCCGGGAGTGGGAGCAGCCCTGCTGTGCCTTCAACAGTCTCACTCACCCGTGGAAATGACAGCATGGCTAACTCTAGCGCCCCCTCCCCTCCTGACCCACCGTCAGTGGCTCCTAAGACACCCTGGTTTTCACAAGGCAAAGAAAGACCCAGGATGCTAAGTCTTATGTGTAATCTGAAAATGAATAAAGTTTATAGATTAAAAAAACAACTCTGATTTTCCATCCACTAGTATTGCAATCTGTCAGACACTCTTCTTAAACTGTTGGTTTGAGACCCCACACCATGAAATAAATCTCAATGTAACCTGTATCAGGTTGGGAAAAAGACAAATAAAAATAGCTTTTCCATCCTAGATCCTTCTTTGCATTCTTTGGAAAATCATGTTCTAGTATGCCCAACCGCATTGTTCTGGCTGTCTTGGGAACACTAGCTAATCAATTATTAGCCAGCTTTCAGTCGCTGTCCTAACCCTCAAATCTCCATTGAAGCACAACAAATTAGTGATGTCACCATGCCCCTCGTCCACTCGTTTTTGTTGTTGAGCGTAGCCACCTTAGCCTGAATGATGATGGTGGTGCTTGATAAGACCTGCAGGACTTAAGGGTCAGCTGTTTGGTAGGCATTACTGACTGAAATGAGTTGTTACTATTGTTTTTGGTTTATTAGAATGGAGCAAGACTTGTCTTGTCTGGAAATAAGTTCTTGTTCCAAAAGGTAACCGTGGTAACCAGCTGCTGACCCTGCTGCCCTCTAGGATCACAAGTGATGGCCTCTTTATCACGCTGCATCTTTATTGGTGGCTAACACCAAGTGATATGTTCCTTTCACAGGGCCTTGTGAGATCATTGATAATGTTTTGATTGAGTGAACGATCCTTACCGCCGGGTATGGAAAACGCAATAAATTGTGTGTTTGTCTAGTACTACACTATACTACCTATGCTAGGCAGAGGGTCAGTGTAGTTGAGTGTAGCTAGCCACAGCTCTGCGAGTACATTGGGTGAGTGTACATGGGATTAGTTGGGTGTTTTCAGCACCGTTCCTGTCCACTGGAACAGCGAGGCCTTTTGAGAGTTGCTCCCACTCTGGCTTTCTCCTCATTACATTTTCTGTTGTCTACTTTTTTCCTTTTTATTATATTTTATTTACATTGTTCTTTTTTGTACAGATGACCTGGTTCCCTTGGTCTAGCATGAGCTGAGGAGCCAGGTGTGCAGTCTTTCAATCAAAATGCTTTAGGATCCTTTGGGGTTTGACTTATGAAGGGCTGGTTGTGTTTGGGTTAGCTTTTAGGATGTTTGCAGAGTTGGGCTTTCCTGCAGGGCATGGGGTAGGCCTGATGGGTCATTTCCAGCAGAGGAGGTTGGTGGGAGGAGCTGTAGGAGGATGGGCTCATTGTAATGACTGGAATGACATAATTGGAACTGAGTCAAATGTGGTTTCGATATGTTTGATACCGTTCCATTGATTCCATTCCAGACATTACATTAAGTCCCTCCTTTAGCTCCTTCCGTCAGCCGCCACTGACTTTCAGCTGCACTAATACGGCACTCTTCTCCAATTCCTCATAGTGCTGTGTTGTTATCAAGCTCTCATGGCATTCAATGCRTTACGCTTTACTTCAGCCTACAATCCAAACTSYRYWKTGWRMACACACMCYMTRYGSGGSKMTYTMKRKKKTKTKYKCTCTATRTGTSKYSWSRGKKWKWKWTMYCSSKKYTSYKSYRCASRKRKAGTCACATCTTCCCCTTCGCTCCATGTGAAACATGACCAGCTTGCACTATAATACAATAGTACTGTAACTAGACCATGGAAGGTTGCCTCATCAACCTCTTTACAACAAGCAGYGGGGGGAAAGCTTGAGSTTTCTGCTCACATCAGCAGTGCTCTCATTGACAACTCTCTCCCATCAGCATCGCCATAGCAACTACACCAGCAGACAGTCACCATGTGCAAATTAAGCCGCGGCTGTTCTCCACGTCAACACACAGCTTCAAAATGTATACGATAACTGACAAAATGGTTTTCTCTACATCCCATGTATTCCAAAGGCTACTGCTAATTTAGTTGAGAAACCATTAGTACACTGTACTGTACACACCCCCTGCTGATTGAAGATGATCCTAAGGTCCCAGCCCCACACTGACCTCTTGAGGGTAGGACTGACCTTTACCCTCGTATCTGTACAACTGGACAATTAGATCTCTTTTTGTTTCTTTTATGAATTGTTCCAGAAAATGGTTTCAACAAATTAATAACTCTAATCTAATTTTTGGCCTTTTTCTTCTGTAATGATATTGTAGGGTTTAGTGCTGAAAGAAAATCCATTCAATTGAATGATGAGCGTCACTTCCGGTATATGGCAGGTAATTAAAGTGTATATGAACTTCTGTATGAACATTTATTTTAACTTGACAATTTAATTTAGCTACCCTTGTTCAGATGTGAAGCTTTAATTTTCAGATCATTTTCTGTACAAATGACACAAGGTGTGTGTGCATATGTATTTTCTTTTACTTAAGGATTTCCCTTTGTTTTTAGCTTTTTTTAACCCATCTTGTAACATCTGAGAAATGCACTATAATAAAGAGATCTCTATTACAAATCTCTTGTATATTTATTTCATGAAAATATAAAATAGATGCTTAGTTACTGAAACACTGGGCTAAAATAGGCTTAGATACTGAAACATCAGTTTAACAATTCCACCACAGTAAGAACCTATTCATTACCTTGGAACAGAGATCATATTCAACAAGGGTTCACTTTTAAGGTAAACCTTTAAGGTTTTCAGGCTAACATTAGTGTTTTTGAGTTACAAAAATCACAAAGGAATGTCAAAAGCCCCTGAGGCAGATTTTCCTAGACTGCAATTACTCCTCTTAGTCACAGTGTGGCACTACCTACAAAATAATAGCATTATGTTTCTCTCTTCTTTCAGAGAATAAGTCGTGCAGCATGGTTTCTCCCACTGACAGAAAATGCTTTCTTAGCAGGCTGTTCATGGAGGCTTGGCTTGCAGAGGCTCAGTCTGTCTTTTCCTGTAGTGTCTGCTAGAGAGAACTGGGGTGGTTTTTAGGCCATGTTGTGTGTCCCCTCCATGGCAAGGTAAACCACACACATCAATTCTATGCTATCTTTTGTGTACTTTTTCAGTAAAAAAAAAAAGGTGATTGTTTCACCATCTCATTGTCTCAGGTCCATTGACCCGCCCAGAATTATGGTCAATAATGTGGTTAGAGCTGGGCAATATATCTGGAATACTGGTATACCGATATGGATTTTTACAATACTGTAACGATATGTTGATACAGTACTAAACAAATGAAAAGTTTTATAAATTGGACTATATCACTGACAATTTGGTCCTAGTTTGGTTGAGTATAAATAGCCTAATCAGAATGGAGAAAGCCCATTATAACCACTTACAATTAATTTGTTGCCATCCTAGGGGTCATGCACTACTCATAAAACATATTTAGAACTTTTATTATTCAAAAACATGAAATACTGTTAAATACCGACATACCGTCAAAAATCGGAAAAATATTGTGATATGATATTTTGGCTATGTTGCCCACCACTTAATGTGGTTATTCAGGAATAAGTGTAATGACCTCTGGAATTCCCCTGATGAATCAATGATATGTGGCATGTAAAATCTGTATCGGTTGCCCCGAAATCAAAAAATGATGCTTTCAAAGAACGCTCAGAGCACTTTTACCGACTTCTGTCATCGTTTGGAATACCCAGGTGATCTTTCTCAATATCCTCAGACCAGGCTGGGATTGAGTTTTAAGCTAGTCTTTCATTACAAGTCAATATCCCAAAGAATGTCCCTGTGTGGAGCTTAGAACAAGCCTTTAAATATACTTGATGGGACCATATCCCATTTTCAGTTATATTTTATGAAGGGGTCCATACGGTTTAGATGAAGCTCATGCAGACTGTTCATTATCCTCTTTGTTTGGGTTCCCCAAATTCTACAAAGGATTCAAGGAGTCAGGTCGAGGTATCTGTATTCGATTTATATTTTTACATGCCCAATGTTTTTCATTCTGATAAGAAAGCTTCATTTTCTTTCCTTCATCTCATAAAAAGCGAGGATATAAAATTGAAAACAAGTCTTAGGGAATGTTCCTCATATTTCGCCATATGAAGTGAACTTTATTGGAACCCCCTTGAAGAATAGTGACAATATCAAATGGAACCAATGACAATAGAGAGTGATCTCCCCTTGTTTCGCCCTACATCTTGGCTGTCTGATGTACAGATCATGTGACATATTGAGGTCAGTGTGATGGACTAGAGTCTTATCCCCATGCCAACTGACACTTGTCCCCTTGGAAACGTGACTATCTCACCTGTCATGCATGTAGCAATTTTCACCGTTTTCAAGTACCTGCCATTGACATTGAAAACAAGGGGATGTTGATCACAAAGGAGAGACGGCGTGTTCTTTCCCTTTGTGAGGTGACAGCCGCTCAGCAGCAGGAGAGGGCTTGATCACACATACTGCATACTATTTTTGCTCATAAAAATTCTAATGCATATCCATATGAAATGGATCTATATCAGTATGCACCTAATTAAGACCATCTGGCAGTGGTGCAGCATCTATGGCTTTGTTACTGTCACTGCCTCAGTCAGAGTCATATCACCATGCAGATATAGTAGCTACAGTGTATTGGAATCCCCCATACTCCTCTCTTCCTCCTCCAGACCAAATTTCCATGATTGCTTTTAGTGTACCATCAGGAACTAAATTAGATAATTAGTGTTGATGGACTAATCAGGATGATTTAATTTGTCTCTTTGATGTTTGTTGGGGTATTAATGCTCTCTGTATAGCTGGGTAGGGGGCTGGGAAAGGAAGGGCATTACATTCACATTAGCAGGCAACTGGCTCAATTCTCTCAACAGACGTGGCTGTCATGATTCTAATGACGACACCTGAGAAGTCTCTCCAAAGGAGCTCTTGAGATGGGCCCTGGATGGTTCAGTATGGCCCTTCCCAAACTCCTTAAGAGTTTAACTGTTGACCTTTCCTAACAAGGCCCACATGGGAGAGCTGTTCTGACAGCGAGAGAGAGAAAGAGGATAGAGAGAGACCCCCTATCCCCCAGATGCCCACTTTAATCATATTTATTTATTTAACTAGGCAAGTCAGTTAAGAACAAATTCTTATTTACAATGACTGCCTACACTGTCCAAACCTGGATGACGCTGGGCCAATTGTGCGCCGCCCTATGGGACTCCCAATCACGGCCGGTTGTGATACAGCCTGGAATCAAACCAGGGTCTATAGTGACGCCTCTAGCACTGAGATGCAGTGCCTTAGACCGCTGCGCCACTCGGAAGCCCAAGATATATCTCTAGCACATTCTCCATATTTCTCTGCCATGAAAAATCTCCCATGATTGAGAATCCTCTTTTTGCCCTCATTCAGATTGAAATTGGATTGGTTTAGTCAGGTTTTAGAGGGAAATACATTTTAATTAGAGATGACAGTGGTCTGTCTGTCTGTCTGTCTGTCTGTCTGTCTGTCTGTCTGTCTGTCTGTCTGTCTGTCTGTCTGTCTGTCTGTCTGTCCTGTCTGTCTGTGCCTGTCTGTCTGTCTGTCTGTCTGTCTGTCTGTCTGTCTGTCTGTCTGTCTGTCTGTCTGTCTGTTGCGTCTGTCTGTCTTCTGTCTGTCTGTCTGTCTGTCTGTCTGTCCTGTCTGTCTGTCTGTCTGTCTGTCTGTCTGTCGTCTGTCTGTCTGTCTGTCTGTCTGTCTGTCTGTCTGTCTGTCTGTCTGTCTGTCTGTCTGTCTGTCTTGTCTGTCTGTCTGTCTGTCTGTCTGTCTGTCTGTCTGTCTGTCTGTCTGTCCCTGTCTGTCTGTCGTCTGTCTGTCTGTCTGGTCTGTCTGTCTGGTCTGTCTGTCTGTCTGTCTGTCTGTCTGTCTGTCTGTCTGTCTGTTCTGTCTGTCTGTCTGTCTGTCTGTCTGTCTGTCCTGTCTGTCTGTCTGTCTGCTGTCGTCTGTCTGTTGTCTGTCTGTCTGTCTGTCTGTCTGTCTGTCTGTCTGTCTGTCTGTCTGTCTGTCTGTCTGTCTGTCTGTCTGTCTGTCTGTCTGTCTGTCGTCTGTCTGTCTGTCTGTCTGTCTGTCTGTCTGTCTTGTCTGTCTGTTGTCTGTCTGTCTGTCTGTCTGTCTGTCTGTCCTGCTGTCTGTCTGTCTGTCTGTCTGTCTGTCTGTCTGTCTGTCTGTCTGTCTGTCTGTCTGTCTGTCTGTCTGTCTGTCTGTCTGGTCTGTCTGTCTGTCTGTCTGTCTGTCTGTCTGTCTGTCTGTCTGTTCGTCTGTCTGTCTTGTCTGTCTGTCTGTTCTGTCTGTCTGTCTGTCTGTTGTTCTGCATGCATGCGTGTGTGAAGGGAGACCAAGGTAGGTGTCACCTCACACTCAGTGACAGCACTGTGTTTGAAAAGACCACTGGCACTACTGAGATGGAACTCTCATCACCTCTGCGGAGTACTACTGAGAGACAGTCTCATCACTCCCTGCAGGGTGCCAAGCAGACTGCAGACTGTCTCTTTTCACATGCACCCTCACATCCTTAACCTTAATACACAGCTTTGGAACACCTCAACTGTAATGTTGCACTGTAACCTAACAAGAAAATTGAATATGGCTTTACCTAGTGTGTGATGATGGGTAATTACCTCTCCGCCTTGGCTGCTATGTAGAATCCACCCTAAACATGTCAGCGTCTGCTCTCACCACTAGAGGGTACCAAAGTTCATTTAGCGCACTGCTGGCTTTCTATTTGGTTTCTGATCTGCGCGCTCACCACACACACACCACGCACGCAACGCCGCACGCACGCAGCCGCACGCACAGCACACCACACACACACACACACACACACACACACACACACACACACACACAACACAACACACACAACAAAGGATTTAAATGAGGGTCATAGTGGAACTGCCTAGTTATACAGAAATGCTAAGAAGAATGTTAGGGCTATAATTATGAATAGTGCATAATGTAGGTTGATGAGGGCTGAGGATCATTGTGTTGTTAATTAGGGCTGAGGATCATTGTGGGTTAATGAAGGCTGAGGATCATGGTGGGTGATGAGGGGTTGAGGATCATGGTGTGTTAATTAGGGCTGAGGATCATTTGGTTAATGAGGGCTGAGGATCATGGTGGGATGATGAGGGCTGAGGATCATGGTGGGATGCTGAGCGGCTGAGGATCATGGTGGGTTAATGAGGGCTGAGGATCATGGTGGGGTTGATGACGCTGAGGATATGGTGAGTTTAATGAGGCTAGAGGATCATGGTGGAGTTGATGAGGGCTGAGGATCATGGTGGGTTAATGAGGGCTGAGGATCATGGTGGGTTGATGAGGGCTGAGGATCATGGTGGGTCGATGAGGGCTGAGGATCATGGGGGTTGTTAGAGGGCTGAGGATCATGGTGGGTTGATGAAGGGGTGAGGATCATGGTTGGGTTGATGAGGCTGAGGATCATGGTGGGTTGTAGAGGGCTGAGGATCATGGTGGTTATGAGGGCTGAGGACATGGTGGGTATGAGGGCTGAGGATCATGGTGGGTTGATGAGGGCTGAGGATCATGGTGGGTCTGATGAGGGCTGAGGATATGTGGTTGTAGAGGGCTGAGGATCATGGTGGGTTGATGAGGGCTGAGGTCATGGTGGGTTGAGAGGGCTGAGGATCATGGTGGGTTGATGAGGGCTGAGATCATGTTGGGTAAATGGGGCTGAGGATCATGTGGGTTGATGAGGGCTGAGGATATGGTGGGTGATGAGGGCTGAGGATCATGGTGAGTTAATGAGGGCTGAGGATCATGGTGAGTTGATGAGGGCTGAGGATCATTGTGGGTTAATGAGGGCTGAGGATCATGGTGCGTTGTAGAGGGATGAGGATATGGTGGTGATGAGTGAGGATCATGGTGGTTGATGAGGGCTGAGGATCATGGTGGGTTATGAGGGGTGAGGAGGGCTGAGGATCATGGTGGGTTAATGAGGCTGAGGATCATGTTGGGTTAATGAGGGCTGAGGATCATGGTGGGTTGATGAGGGCTGAGGATCATGGGTGGGTTGATGAGGGCTGAGGATCATGGTGAGTTAATGAGGGCTGAGGGATCATGGTGAGTTGATGAGGGCTGAGGATCATTGTGGGTTAATGAGGCTGAGGATCACGGTGGTTGTAGAGGGCTGAGGATCATGGTGGGTTGATGAGGGCTGAGGATCATGGTGGGTTGATGAGGGCTGAGGATCATGGTGGGTTAATGAGGGGTGAGGAGGGCTGAGGATCATGGTGGGTTAATGAGGGCTGAGGATCATGGTGGGTTGATGAGGGCTGAGGATCATGGTGGGTTAATGAGGGCTGAGGATCATGGTGGGTTAATGAGGGCTGAGGATCATGGTGGGTTTGATGAGGGCTGAGGATCATGGTGGGTTGATGAGGGCTGAGGATCATGGTGGGTGATGAGGGCTGAGGATCATGGTGGTTTGATGAGGCTGAGGATCATGGTGGGTTGATGAGGGCTGAGGATCATGGTGGGTTGATGGGGTGAGGATCATGGTGGTTGATGAGGGCTGAGGATCTGGTGGGTGGATGAGGGCTGAGGATCATGGTGGGTTATGAGGGTTGAGGATCATGGTGGTGTTGATGGGGCTGAGGATCCATGGTGGGTGTATGAGGGCTGAGGATCATGGGGTGGTGTATGAGGGCTGAGGATCATGGTGGGTTGATGAGGCTGAGGATCATGGTGGGTTAGATGAGGGCTGAGGCTGGGCGTGCTTGTTGGGGGTCCTAGAATGCTGTGCTGCTGGTGATGAGGGTCTGTTTAATAAACGGAGCCCATACTATGCTAGCTAGACCACTGCTCCACGGTTCTCTCTACAGCATGATTTCAGGTGGACAATTCTCCATGGTGACGTTACCTTGGAAACAGCACCTTACTTATTTATAGAGAGTGGTTGGGCAGACATGGAATAAAGGAGATCGGGAGACATGGACTATTATTTGCCACAAGATGTATGTGTATGGTGATAGTGGGCAGTTTTAACATCTTCGTTTTCATGCTAATGTGGTCTGTAATTGAGGGTTGCTTAACGGAGGTGCTGTGTCATCGCTAAGGAGACTGACAGAGTCTGGCCGGTGATTCAATGATTGGTTGATGTGGATGAGATCTTGCTAGTCACATCTGATGCCTGGAATCCCTTGCTTATGGAGTGTGATTTTAGGAGTGATCTGCTAGTGGACACTTTTTGATGATGATTTTTTGTGGACAGTGGATGTTGACCCTATCTATGCAAAAAATGATGCTGATAAACATGCAGACTTAAAAAATACATCTTAGCGTTCACAAATTCACACACGACACAGACACACACCAAAAAACACACCCCGACAGCTTAATACCGGTACATAAAAACACACTCTTTCCCTCTCACACATGGCCAAATAGCGGCCGGCTGCACCTGGCATTAGAAGGAAGTCTCTGTGGAGTGCCTACGTCTCAACTTGATCTGAGGCATCACACCCCCAATTTACCGCCACATTAATCCCTTTACTGCCCCCCCCCCCCCCAGTTCGGGTCTCCTACAGCCCCCGCCGGGGACTGATCAGCCCGTCAGCCCAGGGGATCTCTGTGACAGCAGCAGCACAGTTTTTCATTCGATCCATCCTGTCCTAACTGCATCCATAGGGAGTCACTGCAGGTCCATCTGAAGAGGAGGGGTGAGAAGGAGAGAGGGAGTGAGGGAGAGAAAGAGCATGCGTGACAAGCCTCTCTATCTGCCATTCCTTATTTCCCTGTCAAGATGGACTAAGAGCAGATGGAAGAGGGGGGTGAGTGCGGCGTGTTCTGTAGGGCTGTTACTATGATCTTAGAGATAGCAACAACAATACATCTTCCACTACATTTCTCTTGATTTTTTCCACAAACTTCGCCTGTAATTACTCTATTTCTCCCTCTCCCCTCCCACTTTATTATCACATTCTCTAACCTGACCTCTAACCTTTTCTCTCTAACACAGACTTGGGTGTACTCTGTGCAGCACTGCTCTCATGCTCTCTTGTATCTCCATTCCTCTATTAATGTCAGTCTATGTACATACTGTCTGTACCTCGGCTCTCTCCGTCCCTCTTTTAGCAGCATTATATTCCTACCTTCCTCCACAGTTGTAAGACACCCTGTGCAGTAGTACACTGTCCATCTCCCCTGTCATAGTGACAGAGCCCTCTGCTCTGTGTTGATCCAGAGATGGCTGCCTTTGATAAATCAGGAAGAACATAGCTAACAACCTCAGTGAGAGGGTGGTAAAAGCGGGCTGTGACTCGGTTTCACCGTGTGTGTGTGTGTGTGTGTGTGTGAGTGTGTGTCCGTCCGTGCGGGTGCATGCATGCGATTTTTTTCTCTGCATACGGACCTCACTCAGAGCAAAAAAATCCCTTCTTCATCCTTTTCCATGTCCGTGTGCAGAACGTTGATCACACATACGTAGACCGACACACCCTCTGCATGGCACGCCAGAATCACAGTCTGCACTCAGCCATGTGTCTGTACTCTGTATGGATCCTCATGAGCCCACATGCATGCACACATGCACACGCACACACACACGCACACGCACGCACACACACACACACGCACACAAACACATCAGCATGCAACACAGCCCAGCCACAACCCAGTACACATGGTGACAGACATTCATAATCCCATCCACCCACACTGCTCCAACACTGCTCCACACACGCGCAAACACCCCCCACCCCCCCAATTCTGTCCTCATCCATAAAGACCACGACTCATCTCCTACCATCCACATCGCCATGGAAACACTGTATTTGGTCAGTTGATTGACGGTGGCTTCGCCGCTGTATGTGAAGGAGGCCAAGTACTGGGGAGCAGCACTCTTTGCTTTGATAAGGGAGTCAAATCCATTGTCTGATCACGATGGTGCTGTCTGAATGGTGAAACAAAAGAGATAGGGTTGATTCCCACGTTATCTCACTCTGTTCTGTGTTAACACTGAAATTGGTGCGACAATATTGACTGTGATGAATGTTGCTGACTTGTGGGCAATCATGGGTCAAATGCAAATCAGGAAGCCCATGATGATGTTGCTCATTGGTTTAGTTGGACAGTAGTGTCACGCCCTGACCATAGAGAGCCTTTTTATTCTCTATTTTGGTTATGTCGGGGTGTGACTAGGGTGAGTAATCTAGGTTGTTTTATTTCTAGGTTGGCCTGGTATGGTTCCCAATCAGAGGCAGCTGTTTATCGTTGTCTCTGATTGGGGATCATATTTAGGCAGCCATTTCCCCACTGTGTTTTGTGGGATCTTGTTTATGTGTAGTTGCCTGTGAGCACTCCATAGCTTCACGTATCGTTTGCGTTTTTTAAATTGTTTTGTGCGTTTCACAAATAAAAAGATGTTGAACCCATATCACGCTGCGCCTTGGTCCGAATGTTATTTCGACGATCGTGACAAGTAGTCTCTATCGTGGAGATGCACTGATGCCTATGGTATATGGCCTAGCTGCTGCTGTGTAATATATAGAGCATAAGAGGTTAAGATAAATGTTAGTCAGTATATTGGATCAGGCTGGGTTCACCGTGCATTGCAGTATTAGTGCATCTGCCGGCTTGACATCCATCATGTTCTCCACATGCACTATTAAACCCCTACTCTAACCTCTAGTTCTCAAAGGAACCTATATTCCCCTACGGATTTATGTGGATAGTGAAGCTAAAACTCTTAATTTGGCTCGGTACTCCAGCATTTTGGATTTAAGATCAAATATCTTATATGAGGAAACAGTACAGAATGTCACCTTTATTTGGAAGATATTTTCATACATATCTGCATTACATATGTGTTTTTCTGTGGATAATGAGAAAGTTACAGACGCAGAAAGACGATACCCCCAAAACATGCTAACCTCTCACCATTACCAATACGAATAACAGGGGAGGTTAGCATTTTTTGGGGGGGTATGATATTTTTGCCTCTTTTGCATCATTATTCACGATTCATTAATGATTATCCATAATCATGGTAGCATCCACATTAATAAAGAAATGTTCAGAAACATATTCCATTCTTATTTACAGTTGAAGTCGGAAGTTTAAATACACTTAGGTTGGAGTCATTAAAGCTTGTTTTTCAACCACTCCACAAATTTCTTGTTAACAAACTATAAGTCGGTGAGGACATCTACTTTGTACATGACACAAGTAATTTTTCCAACAATTGTTTATAGACAGATTATTTCACTTATAATTCACTGTATCACAATTACAGTAGGTCAGAAGTTTACATACCATGTTGACTGTGCTTTTAAACAGCTTGGAACATTCCAGAACATGTCAGGACCTTAGAAGCTTCTGATAGGTTAATTGACATCATTTGATTAAATTAGAGGTGTACCTGTGGATGTATTTCAAGACCATACCTTCAAACTCAGTGCCTCTGCTTGACATCATGAGAAAATCAAAAGAAATCAGCCAAGACCTCATAAAAAACATTGTAGAGCTCCACAAGTCTGGTTCATCCTTGGAAGCAATTTCCAAACGCCTGAAGGTACCACGTTCATCTGTACAAACAATAGTACGCAAGTATAAACACCATGGGACCACACAGCCATCATACTGCTCAGGAAGGAGATGCGTTCTGTCTCCTAGAGATGAACGTACTTTGGTGCGAAAAGTGCAAATCACTCCCAGAACAACAGCAAATGACCTTGTGAAGATGCTGGAGGAAACATGTACAAAAGTATCTATATCCACAGTAAAACCAGTTCTATATCGACATAACCTGAAATGCCGCTCAGCAAGGAGGAAGCCACTGCTCCAAAACCGCCATAAAAAAGCCAGACTACAGTTTGCAACTGCACATGGAGACAAAGATCGTACCTTTTGGAGAAATGTCCTCTGGTCTGATGAAACAAAAATAGAACCGTTTGGCCACACTGACCATTGTTATGTTTGGAGGAAAAAGGGGGTCTTGCAAGCGGAAGAACACCATCCCAACCGTGAAGCACGGGGGTGGCAACATAATGTTGTGGGGGTGCTTTGCTGCAGGAGGGACTGGTGCACTTCACAAAATAGATGGCATCATGAGAAAGGAAAATTATGTGGATATATTGAAGCAACATCTCAAGACATCAGTCAGGAAGTTAAAGCTTGGTTACAAATGGGTCTTCCAAATGACCTCAATCCTATAGAAAATTTGTGGGCAGAACTGAAAAAAGTATGTGCAAGCAAGGATGCCTACACACCTGACTCAGTTATACCAGCTCTGTCAGGAGGAATGGGCCAAAAAAAGGCTACCCGAAACGTTTGACCCAAGTTAAACAATTTAAAGGCAATGCTACCAAATACTAATTGAGTGTATGTAAACTTCTGACCCACTGGGAATGTGATGAAATAAATAAAAGCTGAAATACATTATTCTCTCTACTATTATTCTGACATTTCACATTCTTAAAATAAAGTGGTAATCCTAACTGACCTAAAATAGGGAATTTTTACTAGGATTATATGCCAGGAATTGTGAAAAACTGAGTTTAAATGTATTTGGCTAAGGTGTATATGAACTTCCGACTTCAACTTTATTTGTACAGTATATATATGTATCGAGTGGAGCAACCGGGGTCTCAAGCCAAGAAATTATATATTTTTTTATGAAAGATTACTTGTATTTTTTTATTAAATTATGCCCAGCTCACGAGGCCCCTTGATGATGTGAGACTTGAGGCAATTGCCTCTTTTACCTAATTGTAAATCCGCCACTGGGCATCCCCCCCAACCAGCATGCAGAGAGACTTGTACTAAGAAAGTAACAAACTGCAAGGCAGTTACTCACATTTCCCCCCGATTGATGTGCATGCCCATTAAAGTGACAGTGATGGGTATGTGGGTTAGTTGTGTGGGTGGGGAGGATGGGTAGACCTACATCTAATTCACACACATCATTAAAGAGCCAACTGAAAAGCAATGGATGTCAAGGAGAGGAGGCGGTTAGGGTGGGTATAGGGTAGGACAACATTTCACCACAAATGAAGTCAGCTTCATAGTGAAGAGGCTAACAGTATATGTCATTAGAAGGCAGGAACCGAGCCTGCAGTCCAGCAGAACACTCCAGGGCTGCTACGATGAAGCTCGGCCTCCTCAGCAATTTGTACAACAACCAGTTCCCTGGCCTCACTCAATCCACAACCACGACCCGATGAGAGAAAGCCCCCAGGCAAAACTCCTACTGGCTGCTGCCACCATTGCTTGCTATTGCTGCTAATGATCATGTTTTCTTCATCCACACACAGAGAACATATGTAACTTCATGCAAGCAAGAATCTTTAGGGACAAACATATATGATAACACAGATAACATGTGTAACCTTTGTGCAAGGATGGAACACTGGTGAATGAAACATGAACAAGGGGTATATCATTGTTGTCATTGTTGAGCTGTTGGCTGTTCTAATAAAGAACAGGGCCCATTTTCTCTGGAATATAATCGAGAAAACATAATTGGAGCCATGTTGTAGGAATTTCAAAAAATCTCTGATGACATTTAGATCGCTGCCATCATGCCTTGTATGGGCTGATTGAAGCCCTTGCAGACAAAGGCACAGTGGTGTACAAAGTTGCTGAAGATGAAAAAGACAGGGGACTGTCATAAATGTCAGCGAATTTTGAGAGGCCGTGAACAATTGAAATTAGCATACTCTGGAGTCTAATCCATCTTTGACGAAAAAGCTACAAATATCTCTCACTTAATGTAGCCTAGTATAGGAGGACATGGGGGGAAAAGTTTTCATTTCATCATAACGGAATTGCTTTTTTTTTTGCAACGTGGTTCTTTTTTTTAGAGGCAATTTGTCTCCATCTGTCTGCAGGTGCGTCGTGTTTTTTCCTTCTCTTTTTGTATCGACCGCTTGGTAAAAATGTGTCTGCACTTCGGCAGAACAACCTACCAACGACTAAATGAAATAGCTTTAGCCTACTTTGCACGCAACCATTCAAAAAGAAATGTTAGTCTAACCGGAGAATGTTTGTGACAAACATTGTTGAAATGTTCTGCTGTCCAGTTAAAGTCAAAGATATGCAGTTTAAAGAAGAAGCCCATGCAACCCAACATGTAAGGCTGCCCCTCATTCCATAGTAGCCTATACGTTACATGTTTTTGCCAGTGAGTATGTAGCCTTAATTATAAGATTTCTGTCTTCAAACCTTTTTGGTATAGCATAACATTTACAGTAGTGAGTCCATACATTTTCATACCGGTCCCCCGTGGGAATCAAACCCACAATCCTGGTGTTGCAAGCACCATGCTCTAACAAGTGAGCCACGTAGGACTTTGATATTGAGCTATAAGAGAAGCATCTCTATAGTATATAATGGGCATCCCAATGGTCTTTTAAAGGCAGGACCCTCATGTTGATGTTCCACTAACTTGGTGTGACCTACAACTGTTAGAGTCCTTCTGGGGGTTTTGACAAGGTCATAGTATAGGCATGCATTAAGCCTTCAGTTGTATGTGCCATGTTGAATTTGTTGTTTTGTTTAGCTGACCCAGTCGTTGTGCAGTCCAGCCAGGTGCTCCTTCCCCCTTGTAGTCTACACACAGTGATCTAGGCCTGAATGATTTTGAATGGCCACCGAAGACATCCTCTTTCTGCGCTCCACAAAACTATATTAAGCACATCACCTTGCTGCCATCAAAAGAGCCTGAGGGAGCTGCACTAAATTACAGTGAAATGAGTTTTTAGTTTTCTCTCTGTAGCTGTAATACAGTACGTTAGTTTAGGCCTATCTGTTGTTCTGGGGGCTTTGTTGTCACTAATAGGGCCTCCCTCTCCTTGGCCATGAGAGGTTCATCGGAGTAGTGACTGGCTAATTGTTTAGGTTTAAGAACGATAGATGACTGATAAATATGGGATATCCCATAGTTGGCTTTGTGTTTTGTTATGGCATGTTGTGAAATGTCACTGCCCAGCTGCCATCCATAGTAACTGATTAGAATTGGCGAACTAAGTACGGTATAGAAAATGTACATACTGGTGATGAGTAATGATGTTCTTGTTTCCATATTGGGCTGTTGAGTACCTGTAATAATGTCAACCCCCCACTCTCTCTCTCTCACTCACTCGGTGGAAATCAAACCTGACACATTGTGACACACAACCACCCAATCTGTTTATGATGATAAGTGAAAATCATTCCCATCATGACAGTCATTACCGGCTATTATCATTATTATCATCATTATTTTGATGATCTCAGAGTGAAACGCAGAACGGCGTGTTTGTGCATGTGTGTACGCGAGTCCCAAGACTGGCAGCTCTTATAAGCTTGTATACCACAGGGGAGTGACTGGGATAAAAGCGTGGACTCAGGGGATGTCTCTCGCTCTCTCCCTCCTCGGGAAGGAACACTGTGGTCTGTTCTGTGAAGTACAGCAGGCTTCTACCATCCATGCCTCTGACTCTGTTTCCAATAGAGATGGAGTGACAGCAGGCAACAGGCTCATGTTTTTCTCTGCCTGTAAACCAGCTGGACCACAGACAGGCAGACGGACGGACGGGCAGACGGACAGATGGACGGACGGACGGACGGACGGGCGGACAGACAGACAGACAGACAGGCAGACCAGCATGTTCTTAAAGTTCTGGGCAGCCTGGCTCTTCCATACATTATTTATCAATCCGATCATTAAAAACTATTTTTCTCCTTCCTCCTCTTATCTCTTTCCATCTTCTGGCATTGCACCTCTTCTCTCTCCTCCATCTTTCACAGTCCATTAGCTGCTGTACTCTCTTCCCACTCTCCCCTCAATCTTGGTCCCTCGACTGCAATGCTCAGGATCTTCCTCTCACCCATAATGCCTGTGGTTCTTTCCCTCGACCTTGGTATGTCCCTGACCCTCGCTATAGCGTGCGTGATTTCACCGCTGGTGGCTCATACTTTACCTTGTTCTGTCAGATACCATATTGTTACGTGCAACGAAAATTCATAGCCATATAGATTTTTCTATTTGTAAACTGTTCTTGTGTATGTAGCTGGGCTCTGCCCTAGATCCTGGCTGTGTTCATGTCTGAGAGGTGTATGTTGCCCAGACAACAGAAGAATACATCAATGCTTACAGTGACAAACCGCCTAAGCGGCGAAAAGAGTCATAGAGGTAACATAGACAAATCCTCCTGGTTCCTGCTTACAAGCAAAAATTAAAGCAGGAAGCACCAGTGACTAGATCAATAAAAAAGTGGTCAGATGAAGCAGATGCTAAGCTACAGGACTGTTTTGCTAGCACAAACTGGAATATGTTACGAGATTCCTCCGATGGCATTGAGGAGTACGCCACATCAGTCATTGGCTTCATCAATAAGTGCATCGATGATGTCGTCCCCACAGTGACCGTACGTACATACCCCAACCAGAAGCCATGGATTACAGGCAACATCCGCACTGAGCTTTCAAGGAGCGGGACTCTAACCTGGAAGCTTATAAGAAATCCCGCTATGCCCTCCGATGAACCATCAAACAGGCAAAGCATCAATACAGGACTAAGATCGAATCGTACTACACCGGCTCTGATGCTCGTCAGATGTGGCAGGGCTTGTAAGCCATTACAGACTACAAAGGGAAGCAGTGTCTCCACTGACATTTTCAACCTCTCTCTGTCCGAGTTTGTAATACCAACATGTTTTAAGCAGACCACCATAGTGCCTGTGCCCAAGAACACTAAGGTAACCTGCCTAAATGACTACTGATCCGTAGCACTCACGTCTGTAACCATGAAGTGCTTTGAAAGGCTGGTCATGGCTCACATCAACACCATTATCCCAGAAACCCTAGACCAGGGGTGTCAAAGTCAAATGGACGGAGGGCCAAATAAAAAATTTAGCTACAAGCCGAGGGCCGGACTGTTCGAATGTTCATTGAAATTTTTTTAAATGACGCATATAGTCTAGTGAACCTAATTGAACCTACTGAAAACCTAACAAATATATTCCAATATGATCAGATAAATAAAGCAATATTTTCTTATGGCTCTGTCAGTAATCTTTAATTTTCAACAGACACAAAAGACAAATTTCCTTTATATAAAAATCCCCATAACATGAACATTAAATGAAAGAAACCGGTATTCAAGGCACCATCAGTAGCCTAATATTTTCTATTTTAGCAAATGGGCTAAATTTACTTCAAAGAAAAAAACAATAATTAGCAATTTTCTATCATCTCACTCAACTGAAATATTTTTAAAAATATATTGGATTGATACAATAAAATAAAGTGCAAAAATCTATTAATCAAAAACACACAATTTGTTAAGGAGAAGTAACATGCAGTGATAAACAAATATTAAACTTTAACTTTAAACTTGACTGAGTAAACAACTCTAAATATGTGATTGCACAGTAATGTTCACTTGTTTGAGGTTGAGGGTGATACTTGGTGGTGTCCCATCTTTTCCACAAGTTCATCAATGTTCGGGTAAGGCTCTGAGCTGAGGAAATCCTCAGAATTGAGTGGAGGTGTTCAGGCAGTAAGTCGACTTCTGTGTGATGTATTGTTCAGGTTCATCAAAGAAAACAGTTGTTCACACAGGTATGTGACTGCCAAACATAGACATACTGTTGCAGCAGCTGGATGCGCAGCTGGGGCATTGTGTCGGGAGGAAACGGGGCGACCTCCGCAGCACACCCTGCCGCATATATTTGCCCTCATGGCATCATTGCATTGGAGGTCAATCAACTCCTTTGGAGGTTTGTGGTGAGCTTTCCCACGTCAACAGCAATGGGTTAGCCAGCAGTCCCAACCTGCTTTTTGTGCTTCAAAGTCAGCAATCGGCGTCGAAGTCAGCGGCAAGCAATACCTATTTTATCAGCCAACTGTGCGCTCGGGACGCACTGGTAGAGAGTTCTCTTTCATGGTCTGGCAGCTGGAAAGTGGCTCAAATTTTTCTTTCCGCATCTGCGTTCCCCACAGAGCAGTTTGGTTTTAAATGCCTTCACTGTACTGTACATATCAGAGATGACATGATCCCGACCCTGCAGCTGCAAGTTCATTGCATTCAGATGACTGTCAATGTCACACAGAAAAGCCATTTCACACAGAAACATTTCGTCTCGGAGTTTGTGTGTGTCTTTCCCTTTGCTGTCCAAGAACAGACAAATCTCCTCAGCGAAGCTCGAACACATCTTGAAGCACCTTTCCCTGGCTTAGCCATCGCACCTCTGTGTATAAGGCAAATCACCATGCTCCGTTTCTAACTCCGTCAGAAATGCGCTTGAACTGGCGGTGATTCAAACCTTTGGCTCTGATAAAGTTAACTGTGCGCGTGATGATGCTCATACATGCTCCATTTTCAAGGCTTTACCCCACAGCACAACGCTTCCTGGTGTTGAATTACAATGATAAGCTGTCAGCTCACCTGTCGCGTTTCCTCTTGCATCTTTTCCCGTATTCTTCGCACCAGTCCGCTCCTGTGTCCACACATCGCAGGTGCTCGTCGGTTGTCAAACCCACGAGTTTTCCCAAGGCAAGCTCCATCTAATTTACACATCTTGACACCTCTTCATCCAAATCATGCCCGTAAGTTGGTGCCATGCATAGGATCGAAAAAGCAAAACTCCTCTGTCACGCTTAGGCTGGAGTCCACTCTCCGCGGATGAAAATTTGACAACTGGCAATGCAGAAATGTCGGTGCTCTCATCCACAGCCAAGTGAATATGCAATGAAATCTTTTCCCTTTTTCACAAGCTGCTCTTTTAGATTGTGGATCAACTGGTCTACTCTCTCGGCATGGGTTTCTGCTCAGACTCACATTTAAAAAAGAGTTGCCTTTTTTCTGGCAAACTTCGTCCACACTTTAATCATGCAGTTTTTGATGAAAATCCCCCTCCGTAAATGGCCGGGCTGATTTAGCGATCTCTTCTGCCAAAATAAAACTGGCCTTGACAGCAGCCTGGCCTTGTGATTTGGCTTTTTTGAAACAGAGCCTGTCGAAATTGAGGCCTCGTTTTAATTCCTCTGCCTTTTGTAGCCTTTGTTCGATGTCCATATTCTTGTTTTTGTCCGCGCTGTTTCGTTCCATAATGTCGTCTCAGATTATACTCTTTCAGTACCGCCACACTTTCCACCACAGAAGACACACAGGTTTCCCAGCTACCTCCGTGAACATATACTCCGACTCCCACCTTGTTTGAAACCCCGGTTCTCAGTGTCCACCTTCCGTTTTGCCATTTTTGATGGGGTATCTGAAAGTTAATTTTACTGTGATGCTGACGACTGCTGTGCCAATAAATATTGAAATGAAGCAGCCCTACTGCTCGGTGGCGTCACCGTTGCATTGTGGGAAATGTAGTATTGGTGCGTGTAAAGATCTGCGGGCTGCCGGCTTGCTGCGGTCTGGCGGGCCGGTTCTAATAATAAATCAAGATCATCCCAGGGCCGAAAAAAACCTTCTCGCGGGCCGGATGTGGCCCGCGGGCCTTGACTCTGACATATGTGCCCTAGACCCACTCCAATTTGCATACCGCCCAAACAGATCCACAGATGATGCAATCTCTATTGCACTCCACACTGCCCTTTCCCACCTGGACAAAAGGAACACCTATTTGAGAATGCTATTCATTGACTACAGCTCAGCGTTCAACACCATAGTGCCCTCAATGCTCATCAATAAGACAAGGACCATGGGACAAAACACCTCCCTCTGCAATGGGATCCTGGACTTCCTGACGGGCCGCCCCCAGGTGGTAAGGGTAGGTAGCAACACATCCGCCACGCTGATCCTCAACACAGGGGCCCCTCAGAGGTGCGTGCTCAATCCCCTTCTGTACTCCCTGTTCACTCACGACTGCACGGCCAGTCACGACTCCAACACCATCATTAAGTTTGCCGATGACAGTGGTAGGCCTGATCACCGACAACGACGAGACAGCCTATAGGGAGGAGGTCAGAGACCTGGCTGTGTGGTGCCAGGACAACAACCTCTCCCTCAACGTAATCAAGACAAAGGAGATGATTGTGGACTACAGGAAAAATAGGACCGAGCACGCCCTCATTCTTATCGACGGGGCAGTAGTGGAGCAGGTTGAGAGCTTCAAGTTCCTTGGTGTCCACATCACCAACAAACTAACATGGTCCAAGCACACCAAGACAGTCGTGAAGAGGGCGCGACAAAACCTATTCCCCCTCAGGAGACTGAAAAGATTTGGCATGGATCCTCAGATCCTCAAAAGGTTCTACAGCTGCAACATCGAGCATCCTGACTGGTTGCATCACTGCCTGGTATGGCAACTGCTCGGCCTCTGACCGCAAGGCACTACAGAGGGTAGTGCGAACGGCCCAGTACATCACTGGGGCTAAGCTTCCTGACATCCTCTATACCAGGCGGTGTCAGAGGACGGCCCTAAAAATTGTCAAAGACTCCAGCCACCCTAGTCATAGACTGTTCTCTCTGCTACCGCACGGCAAGCAGTACCGGAGCGCCAAGTCTAGGTTCATGAGGCTTCTAAACAGCCACTAACCCCAAGCCATAAGACTCCTGAACACCTAATCAAATGGCTACCCAGACTATTTGCACTGCCCCCCCACCCTTTTGTACACCGCTGCTACTCTTTGTTGTTATCGTCTATGCATGTACATATTACCTCGACTAACCGGTGCCCCTGCACATTGACTCTGTAGCGGTACCCCTCTGTATATAGTCTCGCTATTGTTATTTTACTGCTGCTCTTTAATTACTTTTTATTTTTATTTCTTATTCTTATCCATATTTTTTAAACTACATTGTTGGTTAGGGGCTCGTAAGTAAGTATTACACTGTAAGGTCTACACCTGTTCTATTCGGAGCATGTGACTAATAACATTTGATAACAGGTGATGCCAGGGTTACCAAGGTAACCTTTACTCTCCACATTTCCATCATGTCACCCCCTCTCAGGTTCGTGTCCCTGTGGACATTGTGTTGCAGCTGCCTGTCAAGAGTAACTTTGCCTCTGGCCCGCCCACCACAGAGCTATCCCGAGCTGCTCCAGTCACAGGGCGGTATTTTCACCTCACCATTTTTTATAAGTATGAAACTGAACTCATAACTTTATTGTTGTGGTCATCAGTGGAGTGGGAAAGTGGGCTGACAGCATAACACTGGCCGTGATAGTGAGCTAATGCCCTCTCTACTGGTACAGTACACCATCTCCATGCTCTCTCTCTCTCTCTCTCTCTCTCTCTCTCTCTCTCTCTCTCTCTCTCTCTCTGAGAGAGAGAGAAGGAGAGAGAGAGAGAGAGAGAGAGAGGAGAGAGAGAGAGAGAGAGAGAGAGGAGAGAGGAGACGGAGAGAGAGAGAGAGAGAGAGAGAGAAGACGAGAGAGAGAGAGACTGATGAGAGAGAGAGAGAGAGAGAGAGAGGAGATTGTGGTACTGCGGTAAGCCAACGCAGTCTTTGGCCATCTGACACGAGATGGGCATGTTTAGAGCATCAACCTGAGTTATCACAGTAGGGTTGGTCCACGTGACTTTCCATAACAAACAACGAGTAGTCGAGGCTCCGCCCTCCTTTGTTACACGGACGTCTGAGGGGCGCTTCGTGCGGGTTAATCGAAACTCATCTACCGGCTTGCAGTAGCCGATGGTGGTGCCGTAGGCACGGTGAGGTCCAAAGATCCTACTTGTTATGTCCACATGAGGATGATGTGTTCGCATTTTTTTTTGTGGTTGCTTGGTTCGCCGCACCCGCACACAGTAGGAAGACCTTCTGGTTTACCAATTCCCTGTTACACCCTAAATCACAATACTGAGGTGGTTGGTACGTCCTGTGGAAGACCCGGCATATATATTCTTGTATTAACTTCTCTATCGGCTGGATTCCCTCGAGCTTGGTGTGTCCCCTACCCATGTCTTTGTGTGGTTTTGGTTTTGGTGTTTGGGTTGGTTAGAGTCGTGGAGCAAGGTCTGGTTATCCACTTGTTAATTTCACTTTGATGTTATTCAAGCCCGCGCTGTGTTCCTGGGAGCATTGTCTGTACCCCCGTAGCCTATTTGGGGAATTAGTTTGTAGGTGAAACCTGCTACTGTATTTAACGGTTATATAAATGATTGGGACGAATTTTGCGCTTTGTCACTTTTGGCCGGTTGGGTCCCTTGAGTGGTACTGGTAGGCAAATGTATTGCGATTAGAGGTCCACCTCTACTGAGAATAATGCCTGTCTCTGCACCTTCTGGAAACTCGACTCATGAATCCACGCAGCGGAAAAAGCTCGCCCCATTCCTGGTCCCAATCACTAAGTGTTGATCAGGATGTGGTTGTTACTCCAGTGGTTATGCTCTTGGACAAGAACTTCGGGCATCCAACCCTCGGCTGAGCTCTCTTCAAACATTTCCACCCCCCACTCACGCTTCCACATATAATGTCAGAGATATCCTATTATGACCTCAGCCTTGCCTCCTCTTGCCTATCCACATTCATCACATCATCTCTTCTTTGCATTCCCTTCTATTTTTTGCGACTTATCCCTTCTGATGCTTGTCCAGAGGGCTTGGGTGGCATGACTGGTGATTGGGTTGGTGAATGTCAGGTGGGTTCTTGGTTGCGATTGGGGCGATTAGGTTTGGTGATGTTGGGGCGTGGTTGGGGTGATTGGGGGTGGTTGGTGGTGGGGCTGGGGTTCCATCTGCACTGTCGGTTTTGGGGGTCAGTTAGGAGCTCCTTTAGCAACCTTCGATCAAGTGACGAGGTCTGCAGGGTAGAATACTTTGTATCCCTGGGGGGGGGAAAAGAGGGAAGGAAAGCCAATCGGGATAGTCCTCGCAATAGAACGGGGTGGGGAGATGGGTGTTGGGATAGGGGGAGGCCAGGCGTGAGTCAAATAGGACATCTGTACTAATGAAGTGGGTGATTAAAGAGCTCAGCCACTGGTCTTTCTTGTCAGTAACAACCACATCATCAACATTAAGGAACATGGGCAGCTGTGAGAGGGAAACAACAAAGGGGTGTTTTTTTTTTTTTTTAAATTCCCTTCAGGTATTTAATCGTTTTCCATGTTAACAGTGGTCTACCTACTAGGACACACCGTCCTCAGTGTATAACTAGTGGTTTCCTACTAAGGTCCCCACGCACCACCTTCAGTGTTAACAGTGGTCTTCCTACTAGGACAACACCCACCTCAGTGTTTACAGTGGTCTTCTCTACTCTGGGACACACCACTCTCAGTGGCTCAACCGTGGTCTTCCTTCCTAGGTGTGCACCCCACTGTCCAGTGTTCAACAGTGTCTTATTCCTATGGGTTTCACACTCACCCGGTTACTATAGTGACTGATTATACTACCGCTGGCATGACTCGCCTTCCCACAGCTTGCCAAGCTCCCAGACCGCGCAGTGTGGTTAAGCCTAAAAGGTGAGGCTCCCTTATATTCTGGACCCAACCTCCGCCACAAACTCCAACCAAACCATTCAGAGGTCTCAGATGGTTTGATGACTCTATTCCCGGTTTCGTTTAAGGTTCGCTCTAGCCGCCTATCAACTCCCACCTACTACAGTCCTTCTTAAAGTTAAGTCCTCACCAGCCCACACCATCAGCCTTGTTAACAGTTGGGCTCCACCTTGGACACTCCACGCCCTCAGTGGTTAACAAGTGTCCTATCCCTTTTACTAGGGAACCCACTCATTAACATGTTCTTCCCTACAGACAACAACCTCAGGGTGTAACAGTTGTCTCCACTAGGTAGGACAACACACCCTAGTATTAACAGGTTCTCTGCCTCCCTATACTTATGACACACACCCAACGCACCTATTCTGCCTATCGATCACAAGCGCTATCTTGCCCCCTATCACATTCCAAGGCTCAGGATTGCCTATCTGTTCGACACTAAAGTTCATCATTTACCAAGGCTCTACCTTCTCTGCCACTATGGCATCACGACCAATGAACCGTAGTATGGAGAAAGCCCACTAAGGAGTACTGACCATACCTATACCACCAAGCCTTCACTCTGCGGCAGGGCTTAGTGCATGCAGCTCGTTCCTAGGTAGCGAAGACAGCACCCTGAGGGTCTGCTCTAACTAACTTCAGTGCAAACCGGGTGGGTTAGAGGCGTCCTATACTCTGCTCCTGGGAGAGACATCGCGGATTTTAAAACTTGACGACCGTGGGTGTTGTCTAGTAAGCCATAGAATACCCACGGGTTACCAATCACTACGAGGTGGTGTTGTCCTAAGTTAGGGAAGGACCCTATACCTATCTACCAAAGCCCTCATCATGCTCGCTATCATCACCAACGTCCTAGTGTGGCACGCCAGTCATGCACCAAGCGCCAGGTGCTGGTGTCCTAGTAGAAGATCCACTTGGGGTTATCACTGGAGTGGTGTGTCTGCACCGCTATCATCAGCCAGCCTAACATCTGCCCTCATCATTACACCAAGCCGTATAGTGCTGGCGCCTATCATCACCGAGAGACTCACCTCATCGTGCTCGTCAACTATACCATCAACCGAAGCCTATGCGCGGTGTGTCTAGCTAGGTGGGCGCCTGCGCTATCATCACGCAGGCCTATCTGCCCCTAATCATCACCAAAGCTATGCTGCCCCTAGTCATCACCGGAGAAGTTGCCTCTAAACTGGTTTCTCACACCCTAACTTGGGAGGTCTATGGCACAGCCTTGATCCCTAGTTGAGGCAAAGAACCTCCCAACCATTGCTACTCGAAGCACTATCTCGCCTCCTATCCATTGCTGAAGCCAGATGGTTTGATGGCGCTTCCTGTCCCTAGGAGTGCATAAAGACCATACTGGTTTAGCCAACTTAAGGAGGTGGGTTGTGCTCTACCCACTGGCTGAGCCTATACGGATCACACCCCAAAAACCTTAGGTTCTTGCCACCGCTAACCTTCATGGAGCACCAAGGCGTTCTATCTGCCGCTGTATTGCTCCATCCTTTACGGACAAGAGAGAGAACCTACCATCCTGTCCCAGCATCTGAGGAATGCGTGTTGTTATCCCAAGCCTACCCTCATGAGTAGAAGGGCACCCTATCAACCTTGAGTTGTCTAACAACCCGGGAAGAGAGGCCAGTGTTGTCTGCCCTAGGCCGGAAAAACCACTTGGTACAAATCCTAGCACGAGGTTGCACTGTATGTCTGGGTCCCCCTACATCATTTTAGGAAGCACCAAAGCAACTGGCTTGACCCTATCATCCGGCGGACGGCGTCCCGCGCCCGGCCGCGGCTTGCCTTCTACGCGAAGTTCTACAAGTCTGCGGCTATTATAGAATCACCAAAAGCCTAATTCGCCCCACCTTGATTAACTACCATCACAAGCGCGTAATCTGCCCACTAAATGCGCATTTTATACAACTAACGCCCTTAGTCTGCAGCAACTTTACATACATCATCCTACCCCTTTTAAGCTACTTTCACTCACTGCGCCCTCTGAGCTCCAATTTGCTCACCAGACTGCTTCTATCTAGCACCAGGCTGGTATCGAACTAGGATCGATCCGGTAACTATCGCCTATGCCCGCACGGCTAATCCGCATCAACCAATCGGCTTCAAAAGGACTCTATTCTGTCTCGAATTCCTCATCAGCATCACACCTCAAGCCTATCTGCCCCTGACTACATTCACCAATTGCACGCTATCTGCCGTCCTATCATCTCCGTATCTGCCCCTTCTATCAACTTCACTGGCCTTCACCTGGACACGTTTCCTATTCTGGCCACCTCAAATTTCATCATTCCGCCAAAATCTCCTCATCCTGCCCCATACTCCCTTCCATATTTCTACGCCTTCCTACTCTGCCCTCTATCCATCACCAGCCTACTCCTGCTCCCTCGTCTTTTCACTCCCCTCTTCGATCCCCCACCAAGCCTACTTCTGCCCCCCATGGGTAACATGCACAGTTTCAAACGCTACTATTCTGCTCCTAATCATCCCACACAAGCTAGTTCTGCCCCAATGACCGCAACCTGAACGATTTCCGCCGAGCTGCCTAAAGGGAGCAACGTCTCCGTCCCCTCACATGGGTTCATCAACCCGCCAAGCCTATCTGCTTCTATCCTCACCACAACCATAAATACTGCCACCTATACATATCACCTAAAGCCTATCTGCCCCTGACTGGGTTCCAGATACTGACGCGATTTTATATGGACCCTTTCCTCTTTTAGGTTGCTGGCCCCCTTATCCCCTTAGTCCACCTCACCAAGCCCCATCCTTGCCCATTCATCCTACAAGCCTAAAAACTGCTCCTACACCTTCATCCATAAGCATATTCATGACCCCTATCATCCGCCAGGTGACCTATTCGCCCCCTAAATTCGACACCATGCTACTCCTATGCTCCCCTATGATCACCCTCTCTAAATGGCATCCTGCCATCTTACTTACCCGCCATTCACCAGTCCTATCTGCCCCTATCACAGCCATAGCCTATCCTGCCTCTTATCAATTCGGCAAGCCTTATCTGCCCCTACATCACCAAGCCTATCATTCGGGCCCCTATATCAAATTACCCAACGCCTATCTCTGCCCCTATCGCCAATTCTTATCAACAACCAGCTATTTGCTCCTTCACTTCACCAAGTCCTATTCCTTCATTCCTGCCTATGTCCTCACTCTTACTCTATCCCCACAGCTCCTATCATTCTTCCCTCTCATTCATTCTTACCCTTTCAATGCCTTTATCTTCGCTTGTCGTCGCTCCACTTCTCTTACGTTCTTTTATTTACTTGCCCCTATCTCTATCATTCATCCTTCACTTTTAGATACTCTTCATAGACTTTCCTTATTTTTGTGCTGGCCCCTACTCATCATCAACCCAAGACCCATCCTGCCACCTAAGCTCCGATCATCTCCTAGGTCCTACTCCTGCCCCGATCATCACCCATAAGCTATTCTTTGCCCCCTATTCACATCAACCCACAAGAGACTCTATCTGCCCTTCTTGACCCTTATCCAATACACCCGTAGGCCTTATCCTTCACCGCCAAGCTAACCTCATCTACTCCTGCTACACTGATCATCCCAACTCAAAGTCGCTCATTGCTGCCCCCCCTAATGATCATCAACCTACGCCTAAACTCTGCCCATGATGCCCTATCTGGGCCCTTAATCTATCAACAAGCTATCTAGCCACCTATCATCACCCCTCCTAAAGTCTGCCGCCTACTTATCTGCCATCACCCTAAAGCCTCATTTCCATTTGCACCTGATAGGCCCATATACTCACCTGCTTATCAAGAAACATCTAATCCTTCCTACTCCGCTATCAGCTCACCTCTTAAAGCCTTTATTCTGCACCTGCCTGGCCCTCCTCATCCTACTATCTATCACCCTACCAGCCTTCTCTGCTCTCCTAAAGCTATTCTGCCATCTCTATCCACACATCCCTACCAATGCCTTATCTAAGTCCCTTACCTTCTTAGTCCTCCTAGCCAGAATGCACCCATCTAATCTGCTTACCCCAACTCTACTCAATAAGCCTACTCTGCCCATCCTCATCATCTCAAAAGGCCTACTTGCCCCATCTCCCTCATCCATCACCCATATTCCTGCCATATCTCTGCGCGCCCTACCTTCCAATTCACCTAGCCTATCTGCTCTCCTATCCATCCACCTCTAAAGCCTATTGCTGTCCCCATCAATTCTCTAAAACTCAGGCGTACTTTTTTTTATTCTGCTCACTCCCTATCATTCTTGAACCTTTCCAAGTTTGCCTCTATCTTGCCCCTACTTCCTATCATGTCAATCTACCCTTACTTTTACTACTCTTGCACCACTACCAACCTTATTGTATTCCTTGCTTCTCCTTACTTTCCTCTCTATACTCATCTTTTATACTCTATTCTCCACTTTCTCACCTCCTCCTTATATAC
>NW_019943951.1:39573-44386 GCF_002910315.2 Salvelinus sp. IW2-2015
CTCCTCTCTTGCGCCTCACCTCTCTGTCTGACTCCAGAATACACTTTCTCTTCTCCTCTGCTCAACACCAATCCTTGGAACGCTTCACTTCCCCGAGGCTTCCATGGGCTGACAGATGCAGCTGTTGTCACCGCCCCTCGACACACGGTATATCCACCTTGTGTTCACCTCACACAACACCACGCACGCACGCCGCACACACACACACACACACACACACACACACACACACACAAACCACCACACACACAACACACACACACCACACACACACACCACACACGCACACACACACATACACCAGCGATCTCCTGCCTCATAATGGACGTTCTATTCCCCAGCTCTGCACAAGCCCTTCCCCATTTCCCGGCTCTTCCGCACATTGCATGGCATCCTAACAACCTCCACCAATCCCTCAGCATCTCTTCTTCTCCACAACCCACATCCCCTCACCCTTTCCCCAGCCACCCTGCATCCTGTTCCCCGTCATCAGCCTGGATCTGTTCAGAGGCATCACATTCTAGCAATGCCTCATCGGCCAGCGCCCACATCCACCCCCCACTCCCTGCTGGGAGAGGATCTGATAGCACAAGCCAGCAGATTGGGAAAATAAAACACATTGCAAAATAAAATCAAAGCTGCTATTATGTATTACATGGAGATAGTAGCGTTGACAGTGCCTTGGGATGGTGCATTGCCCATGCTGCGACGCGGACAGCTAGAGCGAGATGATCGCGGTTTCCTGTTCCTCCTCTTTTTTCTCCTCCCTCCTGTCCTCGCGTTCTCTTCTTCACACAAGCGTTTAGTCTCTCCTTCCTCGTGCCGTCCCCGCTTCCTATTCGTCCTCTCTTTCTTCCGTCCTCCTTCCCTTTGTCTCTCTCTCTCCCGTCTTCCTCTGCTCTTCTTGATCCTCCTCGCGAGATGGCTGTGACCAGCAGGCGAGCTCTGATAGCTGTGAGCGGTGTGTGTGAGAGAGGGCGTACTCTTTAGCAATAAGTGCCTAAGAGAGTGTGTGTGGCCTGTGCAGAGATGCTCAGCCACGGCTAAGAATGACCAAAAATGTTGTCATGATATTTTATTGTGCTCTCTCTGTCTCTTTCTCCTCGATCTCTCCTGTTTTCTCTCCATTGCACACCTCTCTCTTTTCCATCCTCTCTCTTCTTCTCCCTCTCTCTTAAAGGCACAGGCAGTGCGTTGCATTGCTACGGTCCGGGGCGCATTCTCTCACCGAGAGATGATATGGCAACCACGGGAGCCAAGGGACTTGGTCTTGTGGAGCTCAGGAAACCAGAGTCGGTGGAGAAACGCTCCCCAGTTAGGAGGAGGAGGCTGGGGGGAGAGGGATCCTTTCTAGGTCCTCAACCACACACTCAATCTGGGAAGGATTGTGGTAATGTGTATACAAGAAGATTGGTGGATGGAGAGAGAGAGGAGAGACGAGGCCCATCCACCATATCTTCTTGTATACACATTACACACAATCTTCCTCAGATTGAGTGTGTGGTTGAGGGACCTAGAAAGGATCCCTCTCTCCCCCAGCCGCCTCTCTCATTACTGGGGAACGTCTCTCAACCCACCTCCTCCTAGCTCTGGTTCTGAGCTCCACAAGACCAAGTCCCTTGGCTCCCGTTGGTTGCCATATCATCTCTCGGTGAGAGATGCGCCCCGAGGCCTGTAGCAATGCAACGCACTGCCTGTGCCTTTAAGAGAGAGGGAGAGAGAGAGAGATGGAAAGAGAGAGAGGTGTGCAATGGAGAGAAAACAGGAGAGATCGAGAGAGAAAGAGACAGAGAGAGCACAATAAACTATCATGAACAACATTTTTGTTCATTCTTAGCCGTGTGCTGAGCATCTCTGCACAGGCACACACACTCTCTTAGGCACTTATTGCTAAAGAGTACGCCTCTCTCACACACACACGCTCACAGCTATCAGAGCTCAGCTGCTGGCTCACAGCCATCTCGCCGAGGAGGATCCAAGAGAGCAAGAGGAAGACGGAGAGAGAGAGAGACAAAGGGAAGGAGGACGGAAGAAAGAGAGGAACGAATAGGAAGCGGGGACGGCACGAGGAAGGAGAGACTAAACGCTTGTGTGAAGAAGAGAACGCGAGGGACAGGAGGGAGGAGAAAAAAGAGGAGGAACAGGAAACGCGATCACTCTCGGCTCTAGCTGTCCGCGTCGCAGCATGGGCAATGCACCATCCCAAGGCATGTCAACGCTACTATCTCCAATGTAATAACATAATAGCAAGCTTTGATTTATTTTGCCAATGTGTTTTATTTTCCAATCTGCTGGCTTGTGCTATCAGATCTCTCCCAGCAGGGAGTGGGGGGTTGGATGTGGGCGCTGGCGCGTGAGCATTGCTAGAATGTGATGCCTCTGAACAGATCCAGGCTGATGAACGGGGACAAGGATGCAGGGTGGCTGGGGAAAGGGATGAGGGGATGTGGGTTGTGGAGAGAAGAGATGCTGGAGGGATTGGTGGAGGTTGAGGATGCCATGCATGTGCGGAGACGCCGGGAAATGGGAAGGGCTTGTGCAGAGCTGAGGAATAGATCGTCCATTATGAGGCAGGAGATCGCTGGTGTGTTGTGTGTGTGTGTGTGGTGTGTGTGTGGTGTGTGTGTGTGTGTGTGTTGTGTGTGTGGGTGTGTGTGTGTGTGTGTGTGTGTGTGTGTGTGTGTGTGTGTGTGTGTGTTGTGTCGGCGTGCGTGCGTGCGTGTTGTGTGAGGTGCAACAAAGGTGGAATATAACCGTGTGTCGAGGGGCGGTGACAACAGCTGCATCTGTCAGCCTCATGGGAAGCCTCGGGGAAGTGAAGCGTTCCAAGGATTGTGTGTGTGAGAGAGGGAGAGAGAGAAAGTGTATTCTTAGAGAGAGTGAGAGCAAGAGAGGAGTGAGAGGGTGTGTGTATGTCGGGGGGTGGGGGATGTAAAGAAATGGATGGATAAAAGAATGCTTTAGGCATGCCTTAGCCCTAATGGGATAGATGTGCGTCTTTGATAAGCCAGAGAAGGAGGGAGCTGTAACAGAAACACAGAGGCAGAGAAAAGGGGAATAGGGAGAGATGGCTGACTGCTCAGAGTGGAGGGAGGAATATAGCTTGGGGAATTCTGATACCTTTCTTTCCCTCCCTCTGTTTTTTCCTGTCTCTTCCCCTCTTTTTCCCCCTCCCCTTCCACTGCTCTTATTTTCCCATCAACCAGGGACTGTCTGGTTGCTCGAGGGAAAACCAGTTGAGAAGAGAGTGATAAGGAGGATGAGAGAGAGAGAATGAAAGAAATGACAGAATAAAGGAGGGTTTAGGAGAGATGAGATGGTAGTGTAAGTAACGGTTGAGGGAAGAACAAGCCAGGAGCAGTTCAAAGCCACAAGGTTGCTAGACAATACAATGTATTCGGGTATGACGCTACAAGCTTGGCACACCTGCATTTGGGGAGTTTCTCCCATTCTTCTCTGCAGATCCTCTCAAGCTCTGTAAGGTTGGACGGGGAGTGTTGCTGCACAGCTATTTTCAGGTCTCTCCAGAGATGTTCGATCAGGTTCAAGTCCAAGCTCTTGCTGGGTCCCTCAAGGACATTCAGAGAGTTGTCTCAAAGTCACTTCTGTGTTGTCTTGGCTGTGTGCTTAGGGTTGTTGTCCTGTTGTAGGGTGAACCTTCTGAGGTCCTGAGCGCTCTGGAGCAGGTTTTCATCAAGGATCAAGGTCTGTATTTTTTCTCCGTTCATCTTTCCCTCGATCCTGACTAGTCTCTCAGTCCCTGCCGCTGAAAAACATCCCCACAGCATGATGCTGCCACCACCATGCTTCACCGTAGAGATGGCGCCAGGTTTCCTCCAGACAGGTTTCCTCCAGAACCTTGTTTCTCATGGTCTGAGAGTCTTTAGGTGCCTTTTGGCAAACTACAAGAAGGCTGTTATATGCCTTTTACTGAGGAGTGGCTTCCGTCTGGCCACTCTACCATAAAGGCCTGATTGGTGGAGTGCTGCAGAGATGGTTGTCCTTCTGGAAGGTTCTCCCATCTTCACAGAGGAACTCCAGAGCTCTGTCAGAGTGGCCATCGGGTTCTTGGTCACCTCCCTGACCAAGGCCCTTCTCCCCCGATTACTCAGTTTGGCCAAGCAGCCAGCTCTAGGAAGAGTCTTGGTGGTTCCAAAGTTTTTCCATTTAAGAATGATAAAGGCCACTGTGTTCTTGGGAACCTTCAATACTGCAAAAATGTTTTGGTACCCTTCCCCAGATCTGTGCCTCGATACGATCCTGTCTCAGAGCTCTACGGACAATTCGGACAACTACGGACAACTTCGACCTCATGCCTTGGTTTTTGCTCTGACATGCACTGTCAACTGTGGGACCTTACAGTTGAAGTCAGAAGTTTACATACACCTTAGCCAAATATATTTAAACTCAGTTTTTCACAATTCCTGACATTTAACCCAAGTAAAAATTCCCTGTCTTAGGTCAGTTAGGATCACCACTATATTTTAAGAATGTGAAATGTCATTCAGCTTTTATTTCTAACATCACATTCCCAGTGGGTCAGAAGTTTACATACTCTTAATTAATATTTGGTAGCATTGCCTTTAAATTGTTTAACTTGGGTCAAACGTTTTGGGTAGCCTTCCACAAGCGTCCCACAATAAGTTGGGTGAATTTTGGTTTTGGTTTGTAGGCCTCCTTGCTCGCACCCGCTTTTTCAGTTCTGCCCACACATTTTCTATAGGCTTGAGGTCAAGGGCTTTGTGATGGCCACTCCAATACCTTGACTTTGTTGTCCTTAAGCCATTTTGCCACAACTTTGGAAGTATGCTTG